>NW_028277831.1:0-300000 GCF_059751315.1 Micrasema longulum
TATCTACGGCACCCGTCACACGAATCTATATCTTTCTCATGTATCGACAGTTCGCACCAACTATGCACAGAATTCTCCTCTGATTCGCTTAGCGCGTAATAATAATGTATTTTACAAAAGCGTAGATATATTTAACTGCAGTAAACCCCTTTTCAAATGATAATTAAAAAACTATTATTTGAAAAAAAAAACTGTTTCTTTATCAAATTGTTATTTTTACATTATATATTTAAGATGTTTCTATTCACTCGTATCAAACGCACATTCCCTTTGTTCATACACTTAGTCTCACACCTATATACACTCACACACATATTCACATACCTACCAAAACCACACTCCACATTACTTTCCCGCTCATCCTCACACACAAAAACTCGCTCACAAGCACTTCTACATGTATTAATATCTAACTGAACTGGATTTTTATAATTGTATTTATGCGGAAAACTGATTTGGTTTTGTTTTGTGTTTTTTTAAATAATGTTGTGTATATTTTTTTGTATTGCTGTTGTTTTTCTGAATAAACAAAAAATAAAATTTTGTCAATCTCCAACTGGGGAAGGAGCTCCACACCCAGCAATAAGCTAAATCCTTCAAAAGTGAATGCAATCAGTCAATAATTGCTGTAACCTGTATTAAAGGCAGTGGGATTCATCCGTTAGATATTTTGTGGCAACCTTGATTTCAAGCATCGTTAGGTGATGGAATCTCTTGCTTCGTGTATGTGTGTGTATCTGTAGTTAGCGAAGCGTTTAATTCAAGGAGTTACTACTTGTATCTTGTTAAGGCTTATTGACTCTACACACACATCTAAAGGTTCAGCGAAGTAATAGAATTTAAAAATGGAACGAGCAAAGAATTTGCATATTTTATCTCTGCTCTAAATTCCTAACGGAAAAATAACCCGAAGGCACAACAAAAAGGATATAAATTCGCCGTTTATGACAGGTAAGAAATATCGGAACGCAAATTATTCAATAACAATTTTTAAAGAGTAGGTACCTAAAAAAATATAAAAATATATCACAAGAGAGATGAAGAACTGTAGAAGGTCAGGCATGTACCAATGAGTAAAACATCGTATGTTAAAAATGCTTTTTTTCGTAGGACTTTTTAAATGTTCAATACAAAATTTAAAAATATAGATTACACAAAAATCACTCTGTCAGATTTAAAATTTACACTAAAAATGTATTATGTAACTTAGTAGACATTATAATATTAAATATGTACATCTCCCCTCCCCTCCTTATCCTCTTTTCAAGCATTTTTGTCCTTATCCCGCCCAATTTACAGTAATTTTATGTTCTTAAAATTAATATTTAAACAATCTTTGATTATTGAGTAAATGAAAATAACATTTTTATATGATTAAAATGTATGTATTTATTTGATATGTTATATATTTTCTTTACTAACTTTGTATATTATGTGGAAATCTGTTATTAGTTCTGAGTTTATACACTATATCTGTTTGTTTACTAAAAATATGTATGTTGATTTCCCTAATAAAATAAAATAAAATAAAATAAAATAAAATGAAATAAAATAAAAGAAAATAAAATAAAATAAAATAAAATAAAATAAAATAAAATATACAGAATTTATGACCTGTCATTGACTTTTTTGGGTGGCCACTTTACACACTGTGCAACGTTTACCATTCTGCCTATGTTTGAACACCCATATTCCTTCTGATCTTCAATCTATTGATGACTCTGAAGTTTTGAAGCTGAATTCTTTATTTCATTATTTCACCTACAAACTGGGCTTTGCATTAAAATATTTTCTTGGACTGGCTGGTTTTTATCAACTATATTTTGAGTTGAATCAAATTTTGACAAATTTCAAACAAAGGCAGAATCAACCAATTTTTTATATTTTGTTTTAATATATGTTTTTTTTTTTTTTTAATAGTAGACATATGAGGTACAATAGAGTATTAAAAAATAAAGGATAATAACAAAGAAATGAAATTCATATTAACAGTAAAAATCCAGGATAATCAACAGATGCCTTAACTTCTATGTTCCCTTGAATTAAATGTTTGTCTTTTCTGTTGTAATATATAAATAATATTTACTCTCAATGGGGGTGATTCCAACTTTTGTCAACGACACCCAAGATATTTTTTTATGTTATTAATTTAAATTATCCTTCTTTTTATTTTGGTTGACAATAATTATTGATTTGTTTTTGAACGGGAGCCGACCTCTTGAGAAGTGGAGCACCAGCTATCTTCCTATCATTTTAGCGGTCTTCCTGGCTGGCACACGAGAATATGGTGATCCACGTTGTTTCTCCAGTACCGACTTCTGTTCCTGCTTCATAACTCGATGTAACTAAATAATTTGTATTACATGGAAGTTGAAAGTATAATTTAAACGCTTCAGGGCCGCGATAACGAACGGCTATCTTTATCGGTATATGCTGAGACAGTGTAAACTAATATCCATATTTATCGACGAAAGTGTGAATATTTTAATGAAAATTCATAAAATCTTCGTCGGTAACCGGTAATTAAACATGTTTAGAAAATAAATGTAAACGTATTATATTTTTCATTCAGAATTCATTTTACTTTGTAGACAAAATTGAAGATGTACTTTAACTTCCCATCAAAATACGTACCCAGGTATCAGTCCGGGAACATAAAATATGTATTGCAGTCTATAACCACCCTTAAAACCAATATTTCACGTCCACCACGTCAGGAATTGAACTTAGGATATCAAGCATGATGGACAAATGTGCCAACCAGTTCACTACGAAACAAACTTATCTTCACTCGATTTTCTTTTCTGTGGTGTTTTTTCAAATCTTCTTTACCCTTTCCCCTAGAGAGTGGTTAATTTAGGGATTTTATTTTTTTACTGAAGTGTCGTTTTGCTTTATACAATGGCTCGACTGAATATTAAACATCAAATAAATTTATTATTATATTATATTACATAAAAAAACCTATGATTTATACAAAATTGCTTTTATAATCTAACTAGGGTTATTTACCCCGTTCTAAGACAGTTAAAAAAATATAAAAAAACAGTTATCAATATGTATAAACAGTAGTAAAGACAGTGGACAAAGTGAGAAACAAAGTAAAAAATGGAGTAAAAACATGGTATAAAATGTAGTTTTTACTTTTTTGTATGTTTTTACATAGCAAAAATGTAGATGAAAATGAAGAAAAAACACAGTAAAACAAAGTTATAAATGTAGTGTAAACATAGTAAAAAATGTAGTGCAAACATAATAAAAAACGTTAAAAATATATACATATATTTTAAAACTCAGTCAAATGCGAAGTAAAAACAGAATACATAGTAAGATATTTCAAGTCATAGTTAAAAATAAATGTATGGGTATGGACAAAAGCATATTTAAAAAACATAGCAAATTACCGAGTAGAAAGAGAAAAAAAAAACATAATAAAAAATAAAGTAAAAGACGTAATAAAAAAATGTGTAAGTAAAGTATAAAGTAAATAAAATATTATTTTTTATAAAAAAAAAACATATTAAAACAAATTAAAAGTCTTGAGGATCTTGAAAAATTAAATCAGTAAAAAACTAAAATTATATATTTTCAATTCAAATTAAAACATGTGTTGGCCATTTAACAGCCACCATCAACCTCTGAGACTATCTGCGACCAATTTTTCTGAGGAAAGTTAGTAGTAATAATGCATAAAACTATTTAAATAACAAAAACAATTTGGTCAATTCAACCTTATTAAATGTTTTGAGTAATGCTTCAGGTTGCAATTAAATTAAAATCGTCAGGTTTGATTACATATGTTCAAACTTATTTGTAGTTTAATCATCGGTATGGTCAGATATAAACCAAAGTGTAAACGCATGCAAAAAAATAAACTTTTATCTTATCACTCTCTGGGGGTAGAGAAGATTTAGAATACCACCGCTGGAATGTTAACCTGAGAGAATTGAAAACAAGGATAATCGTCAAGGATAATGGTTTTATTTCACAAGCGTAACTGTATTCCTTATCCATCTGGACAGAAAAAAGGTACAAAATATTTTGAGATAGATTCCTTGGATAATAGGGGGGGCAGATTTTTTTTTGCGAATTTCGAAATGAAAGCGATCGAAAAAGTTGTCTTTTAGTTATCTCGGAATGCAAAACATTTCAAAAAATATATTCGATATTCCTTTAGGCCTTAAACCAGAGATTGAAGTTTTTGAAAAAGTCGATTTTTTGCACTAAATCGGCTGTCATTTTGTATTTAAATAAGAAAATCATTTCAATAAAATTTTATAATGTTCATAAAACCTTATTAAATAAGTATCTAAGGGCGTGAGTTGCACTTTACTTTGTTTTGTATTATTTTAATGAGCCACCGTTTTCTTCAATATTAGCCAGAAGCTCAACGGAATCAGTTCCGCGGAGTTTACACTTTTTGCATTTCAGTAGTTTTAAAACGTGTTCGGATTTGTAATGTGAGTAATGATAATGATATTTTTACAAACGAAAAAATAATTTCAACAATACAGATAACTAACAAAATTTTCAGAGAGTGATAAACTTCAAACCCCGGTTCAGGGCCAAAAGTAGTATGGAATATATTTAAATGTTATCCAAAATGCAAATTTTTAGACTCTTTTCACTTTGATGTCCAAAAAATAAAAAACTTCATCCATCATCGGCCCATTCTATTGGATAATTGTCGACAAACTGGTGCCTTACCGATTTCATTCAAGCTTTTAATTGTCATTTCTTACTGTCCTAATTTAATAAGTAAAATTAATTTTCATGTAACGTACGTATTTTCATGTAAACGTACCCTTCACACCAAATTATTTTACTGTGCTGACGTAAAACTTTAGCAGCAAAAAAAAAATCATGCGCACATCTTCTTTTTTCTGTGGCCCTAAAGGTTTCAGCTCTTTAACTTTACAAATATCAACAGATAGAAGAGTCAAAGGCATTTAGATGTTCAAATTTAGGCTTAATGGTAAATGTTACATAGTGTGTAAAGTGGCCACTTAAACCAGCCAATTTTGAATTCAATTTAATTAATTTCAATTAATTTATTTTAAATATAACATAAACATTACCATAAAATCAATACGTACATATTATAAAAAAGAAAAATATACACGAAAGAGACTCATGTCAAAGTAGTAGGAGAATCCTGTTCCGGAAAACCCCTTCGGATACATGGAACAGATTAATATCCAGAGCGATGTTGTTCAGCATAGCGGTAGCTCTTTTAAAAGGCATAACCATAGACAGGTTGGTCCTGAATATTGGAATATGAAACGATCTATGCTGACGCTGTCTTAGGTAATTACTAGGAACATAAAAACCAATGCTCATCATAATCTCAAAATTATTGATCATAGCGCAACAATCGATAAAAATATGTAGGCAAATACACATTCCTTCTAGTCTCTAAACTGTTGTAGCCAAGCATACCCTGGAAAAACTCGGTCAATGACAGGACATAAGCCTTGTGGAAGCCTATACTTCAATATTCCCTTTTGTAACATGTTTTTCATGTCTGTTGTAAATGTTAGGTTGTATGTTTGTTTGAATTCGTGAAAGTATTCATTATTTAAGGGCGATTTAAACGAAAAAAGAGTTGAAAGAAAAAATCTGTAAATAATACAATCAAGACGAATGCTTCTTTATGTTACATTTTCGCGATTCAGGAAAGTTAACCTTGATTGCTAGCGTAGCACTTTGTCTTGAAAATGTAAGGAAAAATGGGGTAAATACCTGATTTCGGGGAGGGAACAACAGATTCAGGTATTCCCTCCGAGTGTGCGTGTGGTATATAAATGTGCGAGTGTGCGAGTGTGTGAATGTTCGGGTGTGGGGGAAATATTTCACGAAGAACAGACTCATATTTCGCTTTGAAAATATTTTTTCCTCCTCGGCGGATAAGCGAAAGCCGTGAAATAAACGACCAATTTTTCATATATTCAAAACGTTTTATTTCTTAAAGTTACTTTTCAGAAGGCGGAATTTGTTTTGGGTATCGATGGAGAATCTTTTTATGATTTTATGATTGCAAATTGCCACGGGTATTTTGATAACGGCTAAACGCGTTTGAAGGCAGAAATCCTTCAAGGGTTTATATAATTCGGCAGTTTGTATGCAAAATATTCATATTAGTAAAAAACCGAAACAGAGGAACAATCTGAATGATGTTTTGGAAATAATATAATAAAGTTTGCGTAATGTAGTGTGTCTTGGTGAATTTACTGTTATAAATACGAGTGTCAAACACATTTGTAAGAGGTTTAAAATAATACGATTACAGTCTTCCTAGTCAGTCTAGTGGCGTCTGGTAGATATAATTATTTTGTAAATTTTTCAATCGTCAGACTACACTGGCTAGGAAAAGAGTGGGAAAAAATTGATTTGTTTCGTTTTTCATTGTCAGTTCTGAAACTAAAAATTCTTACTGCGATAAAATCAAAATTATTTAAATTATTTATTAATTAATTTATTTATAAACGAATTTAGTCAATTAAAAAAATGGAAAACAGATATCCTTAGAATATAATTATTAATCCTTATAATTCCAAAAAAACGGTTAAAAAAGAAGAACATTTGGAATAGAATACCTTCCATATCGAATATAAACAGGAAACATGTCCAATAATAACGAAAATTAAAAAAGGATAGCTCTTTTGCTGATGAACATAATAAACGGATAGAATTCACGAAATTTTAAAAAACACGTTCGTGGTTTACCTCTTCGTTCTAATTCTCAAGGCACTCTCTTAATACCCATCCACAATTTCTCTTTCTTCTCTAACTCATATAGTGTCCATGCGGCTTGACTGTGGAATCATCTCCCATCCACCATCAAAGATGTTACTACATTATCTCTGTTTAAATCACGTCTGAAGAAACATTTCCTTTCTCTTACTTAATCTCTCCTCCTTTCCTTTTTCCTCTTCCATATTTTTCCTTTTTTCCATTGAGTAATAGTTTTGATTTAAGGTAATTTATAAACAGTTACGTTTATTTCTATTGTTATATATTTTTAACTTTTCAATATTTTTTTTTCTATTGAATATGTTCTGTAACTTGAATTATAAAAATAAAACTTTTATTTTATTGATTGGTAGGAAGAAATTGCCATTTGGCAATAAGCCCGCCAATGTACAAATTACATTATGTACAAAAAGTTAAATAAATAAAATAAATAAAAATAGACGTGGACTTATTATACAATGGTTATTAACAATGACGTTTCTTTTTTTGAAACCTTAATGAGGAAATTTAAACCTTAATGAGGAAATTTAAACCTAATGAGGAAATTTAAACCTTAATGAGAAAATTTAAACCTTTATGAGGAAATTTATCAACCACCTTATCGATATATGTAAAATTGTTATTTTTATTCCTTTTTCTTATCCTTAGAGGTGGAGGTCAATGCTTTTTAACCTCCTGACGTCACTGCGACCTGTGAAGACCTATTGTAATAGGTCTCCGTGAATAGTTCTCGCCCTCCAAACCCAGGTCTATAAATAAGCTGGCTACTGTCTGGAAGGCGAGAGTTAACATTTTGCTAAATCTACTCCTCTAAGCCAAGATCCGTAAAGTATCGGGTCCCCGAGGATGAGACCCCTTTTATGATCTAAAGCATCACATTCACATATAATTATTATGATTAGTTTTTTATTTATAAATTTATTGCAAAAAAAAATATGTACATACTTAATAACAGGGAATCTTTATAAACCAATTAATGTAAAATGAAAACGGAGTGTTCTTTGTTTATGATAGTCTCCATCTAACATGGCACAGCCTGTTCTAAGATGGAGACTTTCTATCTTTAGAGCATAAGTAGTCCTGTACTAATAAAACAATAATATAAAAATAAAAAAACTAAAACTACTTAATTATAAATGCCTATTTAATCAAATGTAAGAAATTAAAAATCATTATTTTGCAAATTATAAAGTATATATATGTGCCAAGAATACATGTTACTTAAATCTAAATAATATAGTATAATATATAATAAAACAAATATAAAGCAATGAAATACATAAAATGTCTATAGATGTTTCCTTATCTGTTCTGCAGAAACTATATTTAGAAGTTTCGTAATGTAAAATTTTAAAGAAAATTGTTAAGAAAATAAAAATCTAAATTTAAAAATATGTAAAATTTCAAGTAATAAAAAATCTAAAATACATAAATATATGTAAGTACAGGTAAACGTCGTTTTGCGCCCGTTTGATTTACGCTGATTTACAAAACGCTGGTTGGTGCCGGCGTTCATTCCCCGGTGCTTTTTTCAAAAACTTGTTACAATTGAATTTAGTACCGACGAACAGGTGAGTTAGTATTTATTTTAAAAAATCATCATTGATCAAGAGGTTATGATTTATTTTGTAAACGAATAAAAACTGGATTTATTAAATAAATGAATAATTTATTTTGAATACATAAAGGCTATAGAAGTAAGATTGTTTTTAGAACTTTTAGACACAGAACCTAAACTTATATCTTCCATTATATTTGTGTTAATTTTACGCCGATGTTACTCAAAACGGGACCCCGGCGTAAAACGACGTAAACCTGTACTCATGTACACACATACAAAATATATATAAATACATGTATGTATGTAATGAAATCACATAAAACCGCCACAGTGAAAAGAGCTATAGTGTGAAGCGTCACAGATTTCAAACTGACGAGCTGTAGATGGCAAAGACTGTGACACGATACCGCCAAAGTGTGAAGCGTAAGTAATTAACGTTACACATCCGTCTACACAATAACATCAACCCTGATAAAGGACGCTGTAATGAGATCTGAAACGTCGGTGAAGAGTACGAACGACACACGGCATAATAACCCAGAAAAAACTTACTGCATATCTGAACAGCCGTGAAAATCTATGAAGTTTAAATTGTAAAAATCACTGGTTGTCATTTTTATTTGTTTATTTTTAATAAAAAAATTTTTTGTTCTTTTTTACAATATACTCTGTCTTTCTTTAAACATCCAAACTTCTCAACTTTTCCGTCTGTTGACTTTTGTGAAGTAAAAGAGCTGAAACCATTACATTTTTAATTTTTTTGATCAGGATCCATATAATTAATTTTAATGCACATGAAAAAAATATCTCGTTATTACTATGATTGAATCGTGGATTTCATCAAATAGTTTTACAAAAATAAATTCCCAACCCCTTTGAATTCCAATGGTTGTCTGACACGCGATGTGAAAACCTATCAAGATTGAAAGAAAAAATGAATTAACACTATCACCTTACAATTGTTTTGGACCACGAGTGAGAATGAGTTTTATTGTCTGTTTTTTAACGTTTAAAATATGTGTTCTTCAGTTTCGAAAATTGGCCCAAAAAAAGGACGTTAGTTAGAGAGTTAGAATTTTTGTAAAAATTAAAAAAAATAATAATTGTAGTTTTTGTTAAGAAGAAACGCGGTCTGACTTTTCTTCATACAAACGAATTCTCGTATTTTTGATATGGATTATTGCACAAGAGGAGTAATTTTTATACACACTACAGATATTTACAATTGGCGTGTTTTCATTTTATTAATTTTTTTGATAAAATTTTTCGTATGGGAGCTAAGACTAGTCAAAACTCATAAAATCTCCCAGTTTATCGTGTCTTTGAACGTAAGATATATAAATATGACAAATAATTTTGAAAAACGTAAAAGTTTTGAACGGGAAAGTTTTATTCTAACACTGATTCTTGAAATATACCCTAAATTTTAAAATCATACCGAATATGTAGCTCTGGGTAACACTATGTAATGCAGAGTGAAGCAAATCATATTTGAATTTTAATTTTTAAAGTTGCCTGTTCTATGGAAATTTCCCAAAATTTTAAAACAACTATACTAGTGATATAAAGATCACCGTGCTATGCAAATAATGAACCCTTTTTACAATCTCTCGAGCAGATCCTAGAAAAAAACAAATTATGTTAGCTGGACACATCATCATAAATATTCTAAGTGGAAAATCTGATGTTTTTTAAAACACTTATCTTTTTATGCACTATGGATTTATATAATTAAAAACTGTATCAACAAGAGTGACACAGAAAGCAAAAACTTATATTGACCACGTATTTGCTATAAAAATTAACCTCAATCATCTGCTGCGCTTTGCACTTCTATTACTGATCATTACATCACCGCAATTGATATTAAAACCACAGTTCACTACGCAAAAAAGTCGATAACTCATCAAACTACAATTTAACGAAGTTATGCAGAAAGCAGCCGCCAGTCCACAATTTTGAAAAAATGAAATATTGGTGTTATCGGGTGCAGTAAGGTCAATTCTATGTTCTGCTAAAAACAGCCAGACCGCTTTTATACAAAAAAACTGTAAAAATCACCTTCTGAAAATAGTGCCAATCTCAAAAATGGCATTTCTTAATTTGCAAAAAACACTCACAGAACTAGAAAAATCTTACGATACTTCAATATTCATTAACACTGTTCAAATACATCATAAGATTCTTGTTTGTTATACTCATTTGTCAAAGTCAAAAACATTCCAACTGTTGTGTAAATTTGAGTACTCACTCTTCTCACAAAGGTGCTATTATCTCAGTTTCACTTTTCAACGGATGGCTGTTTTCTGCATAACTACGTTTAATTGTTCCCAGAAACTTTGTAAGATTATCGTATTGTTACATATTATTCAATTTGTTTTAATTATCTTTGGATATCTTTAGTAAAATAAAAGTTGTATTTAATATTTTTTTAAAAAATGATGTCTTCCTCAAAACTAGTATTTATTATTTATTTTTTTATTTTATTAATTAAACAAACAGTATGTACACAAATATTGCCAGTTCCTTTATATATTAGTGTAAAAAACTCATGCACACACCAAAAAAAAATGTTTACACTTGGTACAATAATTTTAATTATGTTCAATATAATAAATGTAATAGAAACAAAGTGAAAAAATATGTACTTAAAATGTAGTTAAATATCTACTTTTTTCAAAATTTTTATTATTTTTGACCCAAATTAATATACATTGTCACAAAAAAAATATGAAAATAGACAGTGCCTAACATGTTTGCTAATATTTTGGTTTTGCTTGTTTTTATTATTATTTTGCTTATTTACTTTTTTTTACTGTTTTGCAAACAAAATAATATATATAATAATATATATGCTTTAATCATAATAAACGCCGATTTTCATTACTGAACTGTATCTCATATTTCATTACTTTGCTAACAATGTTTCTCTGTTTTGTCACAAATCTTATAATTTTTATATTAACCGTGCTTTACTTTTTTTAAGAGTATTGAGTAAAAAATGAGGAAATTAAGAACAAAACCAGAAAAGCAGATATTATGGATGGCGTAGCAGGACTGAAATGGCGATGAGCGGGACATGAAGTGAGACAAAACCCCACAAGATGGACCCCTAAAAGATTGAGACTTTGAGAGAATAAGAGAGGCGTCGGAAGACCTAAAAAAGATGGTCCGACTACAAAGCCGCTGTGGGAGGTAAAAATTGGCTGCAAGCAGCAACTGATTAAAAGAAACGGAAGGATATGGAAGAAGCCTATATCCAGCATTGGAGGACAGAAAGCTAAAGAAGATAGCAGAAGAAACAACTTTATTTTTTCAACATATCTTTTAACCATGCTTTCTTTTTACTACGTCTTTTATCTATGTATTTTATTTTATTTTATAAGATAATTCAACAACGATACATACTAGAAAACACACAATTTGAAAGCATTCGTTGATACAATTTTACATGCATATAATCTTCAATTTTAGAATTACAAAAAATAGATTTATACATAAAGCTGTAAAACATATTTTTGAATGTTTTTTTTATACAGGATACAATGCAATAAAAAAAAATTGAACGAGTGTACTTATTAAATAAGATTTATTCCTAAGAGGTTATTCGCAAAAGCTGAGAGAGTATCATGAAAAATATATTACATTCCCGACACAGGCGGGCCATAGGTGTGTGGTATGTAGCATTATTTGAAAACAAATGCAGTTTAAATATTTCCCGATGTCTGAGTGTTCTCAATCCTGCATTTATTTGTATTTTATTTAGGAGGTTAGTATTTACTCAGTAGTTTAATATTTTATGCAGAAATTTAAATCGAAAACAACGCGGCGTTTTATCAGAGAATTAAAATGAAAAAGAGTTAGAAGTTCCTCGTAATTTGAATTTGAACGTGGGTTAGAAATTTGGAACTTATACAAAAGGTACTTTAAGAACTTTTTTTGAACAGATTATATTGAATTTATATGATTTTGATATTGCGGACTCCATACGCATGAGGCATACTGAAGATTACCGCGAATCAAACTAATATATAGACATTTGACAGTTTCCTTTTTTTTAAAGGGTTTGGTTATTCTCTTTAGAAACCTCAATACGTTATTACGTTTTATAACGTATTATTACGTTTTATGCAAATTGGCTACGTAAGCAAATAAAATCTTGTTACTTTAATTTCTTTATTAAAATCTAACTTTGATTTGAGTCTACCTAAAGTTTTAAAAACAGAAAAAAATTCAACGACGGTTTTCATTTTTTGAAATTTGTTGGAAAATACCCTTATAAGGTGAAACAATTGAAAACATGAGAGGATAAAAAAATGTGTTATGCGACAAAAACAAAGAACAGATATATGTTCGTTAAAGTTCTGAATACCAGCAGAATTTTTGATAACATAACACTGTCATTTGTTCTCAAAATCATTTTGCTGCTTCTTTTCGATGATGTAGTTGGCTTTATGTAAAAGGGTTAGATATAAAATCTTCATTTATGTAAAAAAAAAATACGTTTTTAAAATTTTTCACTCCATATTTCATCCACTCATGTCTTCAGTTATACGAATTCAATTTTCTTGTTTAAAAAAAAATACACGATTTAAAAAAAAAAATTGATTGTAAAATTAAAATAATATTATGAATTTCTACAAAATCACCAAGTCAATAAATAATAATTTTTTTTTCTAGCAAACAGTTGCTTCTGATCATGACAAATTATCATCATCATCATTCCCTTTCCGCATCTCATAGCGGCCTCCATGATGAAATGTTTTAATGTTAACAAAGCACTGTATTGGTACATCATCCACTGTTTATATTACACAGCGTTCTTATTATTTTATACGCTTACGTTAAATTTACAAAAAGTGATTTAAGAATTGTCCGTTCTCATGGGTCTTTGTTTTAATCAAATCATTATTTAATTTTCCCCAGTGTTTTGAGGGACCGGAAATAAAAATATGAAAAACAAACAGGGAACGCAATTTGTATAGCAAGCACGATTCGCATATACCACTGTGCGATTTAAAATGTGTACCGGAAATGACATAGCGCCGCCGGCGTCCGAAGTAGGCGTCCCGTGGCCGACGCCGACGCCCGTGATATGAATCACTTTACTGCCAGTAAATTTCTGTAGAAATGGGCCGCCTGTTTGCTGACGAACATTTGGAAAAACATTTATTTATATTGGAGAGTAATTATTTTCCATTATTGCGGAGTTTTCTCTTAAAAACAGTTGTTTATAAATATTTAGAAAGTGTTAAATGTAAATAGAAAGAAAAAAATATCTGAATATTACAATTATTTTAAGCTCTAAAAAGGGTATAAAATGTTTATCTGGATGTAACACTGTATACGATATGTATTTAAGTACTCATCAACATATCTTTATTCACACCCGATGGTGTATAGGGCACTGCATTGGTAAACTAAATGGAGCAGGAAAATAAGGTGATCAGTCTTACACTTCAGGAACCAGTTTAGAGACAGTTGAATATTGCAAACCGAAACCGTTTTAAAGACCTTGGGTTTTTTCATCGGTTTCACTCATACAAAAAAGCAACGTAATTTTATCAATAAACGACTTGCCCTTTAAAATTTTTAAGTTTCGTATTTTGCCATTTTAATTGAATTTTACTCTACTACTTTCACTGCCTCTTTCACCGTGAGTTTGGCAAATTGTATTGAGAGCCTTTGTCGGATATTGTCATTTATCTTCATGACCATTTTACAAATGCAAAAACTATATTGACTCATATTACAGTAGTCTGTGTCTATTATAACAATTTAAGAAATATCGTTTCATCAGACTAGATTTTTTATTTTAAATATTTTTTAAATATTTTTGATTGAAAAAGAAATACTTGCGCTTTTATGATTAACCTAATTATTTAATTTTCAGAGACATTTTCAACGAGTTGTAAATAATTCACTATTAGAAAATGGGAATCAAATGGGTTAGAGTGAGATTCAAACCACGGACCTTTGAGCCGTGAGTCCGAAACACTACCCACGGGACCTCAACTAATCATTTTTATAAAATTTCCTAACTCCGACGCCCTTTATGTAAGTCACCATAAGACAGGTCCCATTATCATGCATGTAGGATTGCTAATTTCATCATAATCATTCCCTTTCCACACCTAATGGTGCATAGGGCAGTGCATTGGTACACCAATCACAGCGTATCTTAATATTTTTTTGTGACATGAAGATAAGATGATCAGTCTAACGCTTTAGTTACCAGAAGAGGGACCAAACCAGTTCAGTCTGATGATGCTGGTCGCAACAAAACCTGGTCATTGGTTAAAATTATAAATGAAAGAAAAGTAAGACTATATTCGTATTTTTATCATTATAATCAAAATGCGGCTCTACCAAGAAATGTCTGTAGAAAAACTCAATCTCTTATACGATGCATATCCAGAAAGTAAGAGTACTGTTTGTCTCTCGTGCTATGAGTGTTTTTTTCTCCAAAAGTTGCCAATACTGATTGGTTGTTGTGGGTCTACTAAACACAACGAGCATCAGCAACCCCTGTCAGAAACAAAACTTGCCTTAAAGTGTTCGTTTCTGTAAAAAATATCAACAAAAAATCCCACCAAGCGCGAGGTGCGCGCTTTCATAAGGTTCCTTCATGCGGAAGGAAAAACTCCGACAGAAATTATTGCATTGATCAAACATGTTTATGTGACTCTCCATTGGGACTAGTGATGAAATATTGGTGGCTCATTACACCCCTGGGACAAAAAGACAGACATCACTGTGGCAGCACACTTGTTCCAAAATCTTAATTACGGCCAAAAAAAACATAGTTTCCGTGTTTTGGGACAGAAAAAGGATAAAAATTATTGATGTTTTGCCTCAAGGGGAGACGATTACTGCAGCACAAATCTTGTGAGACCCTACACAAGCTCAAAAGAGCAATTCAAAACAAACGGACGGGAATGTTGACAAAGGCAGTGTGTTTGTTGCACAACAACGCCCGTCCACACACGGCTAATGCCACCAAGGCGCATTTGAACTCGTTTGGTTGTGAAATTTTAAAACACTCTGTATACTCTCCCGACTAAGCGCCTTCAGATTGTTATATTTTCACCTTCCCAAAGACTCACATGGGTGGAAAAAAAATTGTAACCGATGAAGAGGTGAAACAAAAGATCTTGAAGTGGACGAACGAGATGGTGGAAGAATTCCATGAAGAGGGCATCAAAAAAAATGTGCTACGACCAGGCAGGTGACTACGTGGAAAAATAGGTAAAATATGTACAAACAATGTACAGTAAAAAAAAAATATACAAAAATTTAGTACTCTTACTTTCTGAATACTCTTCGTATTATTATTTTTACCGTGTATTATAATTATTTTTACCATATTTAAGAATTTCATTTATTCTAGTTTCTCTTCATACTGTTTTACTTTTATGTTCATATGAGTGATTTCGACATACTCCAATACTGAGTTGTTTTTGTGTACTTTTAAAAGCACTAAAAAAAGTTTTGTGAATCCGGGATGTTTTACTAACAATGAAGGCAGAAGCCAAAAGGACTGTCGAAAGACACGGGTATGACCATTGAGAGCTGTCACTCATTGTGCAAAGTCTGTGCCTGTATCACCCCGAGATAAACCTCCCAACCCCCCCGACCCGATCCCCTAAAGTTCACCCGAGTTCAGTACAAGTTAGGCAAAGTGGCCTTTGGAAGCCGCCGCGTGATGGTTCGCTAACGGGGTTTGTTTGCCGAGGGAAGATGAAGACGAGAATTAAGGAGAGAAAAGGAGCATGGAAAAAAATTCGAGGTCAGTAATAGTTTTTAATTTATTTAATAAAAAAAAACTTACTATTTTCATCATCATCACCAGGGCCAGTGGTGCATATTTCATTTGTAACGCCTTCCTTCGGCTGGATGGATGGATTTTGATTTTGATTAAAACAATAACCATTTTACTTATGTATGAACACCCACATGTTTTCAACAGAGTTGCCTTTTGGGAATATTTTAGGAGACAAAAAAATATCAACAGGTGAATTGGTATTAAAAAGGTTTTTTCGTTATTAGAACGAAGAGACAGCCCATATTGTGATAAAGGTTGGAAGAACTCTCTCAGATAAACAGGTGAAGTGATATGATGTGAATGTTTCTTCCGTGCTTGCTACTGAGTTGCGTGCGGTATTCGGTTATGTGGTCAAATTTGTGATATTTTATAATCGGTCCAATTTATCAATCAATTCAGAATTAACATTTGGGTAACATACATCTACATAACCAAGATGTAAAGGATGTAAACTCCGGATAAATGTGTGCTTTACATTGATTGGCAAAACAATCTGCAACCATTTAAATTTTAATTTGAGGTTGTGTGTGAATTTTTAAATAAGAATAAACATAAATATCTACATTGAATGAATTCGAGAGGTGGGGACGACGTAATGGCCTCTATGCATACAGTTTTTTGCATCTTTAAGAGAAAAAATTTGTTTGAAATAAAAAGTACTTGCTAACATGAATTAAAAAAGGTTCGTTTTAAAGATTGTTTTTGTTTATTATAAATAATTACCCCCACGGGAAACAAAAACGTTTTCGATTATTCTTTATTTACTTATTTATTTATCGTTACACTTAATGTTTACGTCTTTTACTTAATTTATTAACATTTAATTGATCTTTTATATTTGACAATCTTTGTTTTCAATACTTATTTTTTATGACTGCGTTTTCTAAAAAATAATATGCACACAAGCATATAATTTTTTTCTATTTTCTTGTTTAAAAAATATATTTATAAATGTACTTAAGTATCGTAAACTTTTATGTAAGTATTTCATTTATTTATTATTATTATTTTAATAATTTAAAACAAAGTTTTTTCAACCATTTTTGTTATTATTTATAATATTTACATATTTTATTTGCAGTTTCAGAAAAACTAACGTTTCTTAACTTTTAAATTAATTTTACTACATTACTGGGTCATTTAAATATTTACACTTGATTAATAACTAACATAGCCGTGGAAAATAATTATTTTAAGGGTTTTTACAATTTAAGTTACAATGTCCCCTTATTTTCTATATGAATTATATATTAAAACAGTTGTTTTTTTCCCAAATAAATAAATAAATAATATTTTTAAGTTGCGTGCTTTTAAAATAACTCCGGTGAATTGTCCCGGTGGGTTGGCTTTCCGGTAACCGAAAATGTATCACAACACTATCATTGGTTGATTTCAGAGAATTAGAGGCGGCGGCGGCGGTTGCGCAGATCATTTTATCAAAATCATTTTTAGTAGAGAAACTTCGTTTTACAATTAAATGCTTCTAATTTTTATCGCGCGTAAGAAAAAAAAAATCCATTTGCACTGAGCTCCCTAATTATTTAATAAAAAAAAAATCTTCTCATAATTTCCTACGGTCGTGTGTCAGGGACACTCGTATTTGTGTATTCAACACACCTTTGTTTAATTTTCTACAATTAAAGTGTCCCAACCTGACCAAATTTAAAGTGGGAACATTAAACAGGATGTCCCACTCAGTTTACAAACTCATGCAGCTTTCCTGTTAGGATTACAAAGGAGCGGACCTTTGGGAGACAAAGGGATTCTTCCCTAACGACTTCTCCTATCATTGGCATTATTCGCAGCGATAATAACATAGTTCGGAACTCTGCTCCGAAGATAGAAAACCGCACTTCCGTTCTCTGTTTGCCCCAGTGAGCTTGTTGATGGAAATAATATCGGAAGTATGCACAGAATTACTACAAAACTGAACGTTTTGATAACAAAATACATCTGGTTTTAAATCAAACGAAATACGAAAAGTTACCGAACGACATGTAGCAAACTAACAGAATAGAGAAATATCACATTCTACGAATACTGATAAAAATATATTTATTTATTAGAAACTAACAGTCAACAATGATAATACAATAACATTAAAAAATATATAGTTTCAAGACAGACCAACTGGTGTGTATGTGTGTGAGAGTAAGTGTAGAAGTGTGTTTGTGTGTATTTGTGTGGAAGTAAGAGTTAAGGTGTGTGTAAGCGTGATCATCATATTAAATATATCAATAGATGAAAAAAAAAAGCATTATAGTTTGATCAAGAACGATAGAGGAAAGAGTGTTGTGCATAGTTAGTGCTACAGACTGACAGATGGAATAAATACTTATTTCTTGTTACGCAAAAGGGGACATTAAGATTAATTTTGGAGAGTAGGTTAAAAAAGTTTACTTTATTATTTGATAATTTATATAATTAGCATGATTCAGATATACCGCGTCTATTTTCAAGAGAAAAAAATACATTTTTCCATAAAATAGATTTAGAATAATTAGTTGTATTTTCAAAATCAATATGGATATTGTGGAGAAATGTTTTCATGCATAAATGTAAAAAAGAAATTCAATAAAAATACGTTCGCAGAAAAACGCGACATGTTTGTCCTCGGTTGTTGTGACGTCGAGATTTGTGAAATTTTTCTACAGAAATTTTAATGGCAAAGAACAAATAAACATAAATCGTGACGTATTAGGGGCGTGGCTAATGGAATGACCGTTTTCGCGGTAATTTAAAATTACAAATTTAAAAGTATTTTTTATGCTCCTAATAATTCGCAAACAATTTTTGTTTACTGGACAGTATTTGTATTTGGACAGCAATGTGGGCGTTGCGCTAAAGTTATAGGTTTATAAAGGTTATAGTTATAGGTTTACATATTTTTCACAATTTTTTTCCAGACTGGTCTACTGACGATGTCGGTCACAAATAAACTCATTCATTGGTAAAAATTAGAAATAAATGTAAAATTAAACTTGATATGAACTTTTATTATTAACAAAATGCAGCTCTACTAAGAAATGTTGGTAGAATACTCAATCCATTAAAAAACTCATTTTAAAATTAATACTTCATGTCAACCATACCGTGAGCCGAACCCAAGGCCACTTGCTTTAAAAGCAAATGCGCTGACTACTACACTAAGTAATTTTATTAGCTTATAAAAAAATCCATGAAAAATGCCCGTTATTAATGTTAAAGAAATTTCTTCGTAGGTACTCTGATGAAGTCGTAAGAAATCGCTCAGGTTACTTGATCACCGAACAAGTGTGAGTCTAAGCTTTGTTTCCGAGACATGACAAGTAAAACGTTCTTGTTTGGATTCCAGCTAAAGTGATGGATATTCACCTGTGACATCAATCAATGTCCAATAAAAAGGAAGACAACATTGTGTATAGAATATTCTCGATATAGTCGGAGTAAGGAGAACCGAACGGCTGAAAGTTGTAAAATCAATATCGAATATAGCAGTGCAAAGTTTGTGATTCTACCGAAGGTGACAGAAAGGTTTATATGCTGAAGGTATATTCTGTGTCTATTCATATAATCGGCGAAAGTGTGACTTAAAATAGAATTGGAGCTTCAATAAAAGTATTTGTATTTTCCTTTAAAAGAATTTTTCGTAATTTACTTATTCATTTATTCATGAACAACGACAAACGCAACACCATAGAAGCTCTGAATTCTATATTTGAAATAGCAATTATTAATTTTTCCAAATTTAAAAAGATGTACGATCTTGACTTATTTGACGACTCAGCTCTCTGTTAAAAACTGAAGCTGATACCCGTATGCAGAGACAAAACTTAAGGTAAGGAGACTACATTCTAATTTCAAATGCAGAAAATAACCCGAAGATGAAGACAATAGAATGTGCTTTCCTCACCTTAAGGTTTGTCTCTGCATACAAGTATGAGTCTCATTTACAATAACAATATTTAGCCCTTTATATTAAGCCTCTATTAATTATATTTAGCTTCTTTTAAAAAAAAATAATAGAAAACAAACACCACATTTTAAACGAACCACTTCATAAATTGTACTCCTTATTTCAAAACTACGGAGACACCTACGAAATTCCAAAACATAGCGTCAACTACAATAATACAAGATACTCCAATAGGTATCTGATACTACATAAGTGAAGGGGTCAACACTGTTTTGGCATCGAGGCAACACAATTATGTTGGCAAGAAAGTCATAATTTTTTGCCAGAATTGTGGTAGGCATGTCAAGTTAAAGAAAGCGATTATCGGTCGTGTATAAAACTCCAGTCTTTTGTCTGTAAACATTAACACCCACTCAAAATATTCTAAATAAAAAAAAAAAATGGTTAGTTTCATTTGTACAAAAACAATTGTAGATTTTATTTTGTTGGAACTAATTATAAAAAGTACTCTTTAAACATTATTTCTCTGCTCAGCCTTTTAAGTTTTAATTAAGGCAAGATTGAATACATTTTTTTGAAGAAACGTAATACGTCATTAGTCTGTAAATGTCAGGATGCGTACTTGTTTATTTGTTTCAGGCAAAAAAATATTTTTTTAAGATCAGGGAAGATAAACTTTTGTAATTGTTTAACTAAAAATCGATCAAGTGAATTTTCCAAATGTATTAAAAACAATTAATTGAGTAGTAAAACAAGTGGGATTCTCAGGAAACGTAATTTAAATATAATAATTTATTTATTTTAATATATTTATTTATTAATTTAACTTTTTGTGTATATTGTAATTTGTACATTGGCATTTTTTTCCAACCAACCGATAAAATAAAAGTTTTATTTTTATAATTCAAGTTACAGAACATATTTAATAGATAAAAAGATTAAAAAGCTAAAGATATATAAAAATAGAAATAAACGTATTTATCGAGTGTCCGCCTCGTTTTGTAGTGGTTCGCGCGTCCACCAACAAATCTTGAAGTGCAGGGTCCGATTTCAGGCAGGGCGGGAAAAAAAATTGATTTAAAAGGTTTTTTAAACTAAAATATTTACAATACGTGCAATACATTGTTTCTGGCCTTGCAACTAAAGTATAAGACTAATCACTATTTTTTATTTATTTAACTTTTTGTACATAATGTTATTTGCACATTGGCGGGCTTATTGCCAAATGGCCATTTCATCCAACCAACCAATAAAATAAATGTTTTATATTTATAATTCAAGTTACAGAACATATTCAATAGAAAAAAAAAGATTAAAAAGCTAAATATGTATAAAAATAGAAGTAAACGTATTTGTTTATAAATAACCTTAAATAAAAACCATTACTCAATGGAAAAAATGAAAAAAAGAAGAAAGAGGAAAGAGGAAAGAAGGAGAGATTAAGGAAGAGAAAGGAGGTGTTTCTTCAGACGTGATTTAAACAGAGATAATGTAGTAACATCTTTGATGGTGGATGGGAGATGATCCCACAGTCAAGCCGCATGGACACTATATGAGTTAGAGAAGAAAGAGAAATTGTGGATGGGTATTAAGAGAGTGCCTTGAGAATAAGAACGAAAAGGTAAACCATGAGCTGATAAGCGTTGAAATTTTTCACGCAGGTATATAAGAGCGTTAGGACTATGAAGTACATTGAACAGAGGTGAGAGGGAGTGATAGTCTCTCCGCTATCTAATTTTGAGCCATTTCAGTTGCCCACGATAATTAGAAATGTGGTCATATTTCCTAAGACCAAATATCGTACCGTATTCTAAAGTGGTTCAAGTTTATCGAGTTGCTCACAGCTTAAATCAGTCATGGAAACATCAGCGTAATCAATGATGGGTAGTCGTAATGTTTGTACAAGGGTGCATTACGTATTAATGGGTAAGAATTTTTGCAACCTTCTAAGTAAGTGTAGACTGAAAAATATTTTCCGGCTTAATTCATTAGTATGAGCTCGCCAGCAGAGATGTTCATCCATTTGTACTCCTAGATTTTTTACGGATTTCCTGTATTGAATATTGCTACCATTGATATAACGAGGAATAAGTTAAGATACGTCTAGCTTACTAAGCAATCTTTGACTACCCGTAAACATAATTTGTGTTTTAGAAGGGTTTATTAGTAAACCATACTCTTTTGTCCATGTTGACACGCAATTTAGTGTATTAGACATCGATTCTATTGCTTTGCTGGTGTTTTCAGGTCTGCAATGAAGATATAGTTGTAAATCATCTACATAGAGATGATATGCTACGCTACGCACTACGAGCACTACGGCGGCCTTCGTGGTGTAGTGGTCAAGACGTTTGACTCACACACGGAAGGTTCCGGGTTCGATTCCCGGTGAGAACACAAAAATTAAATGTGATTTTTCTCAAGCCGGGTGTTCTGTGATGTAATTCACCACTGTAATTGGGCTTTCTGGCCTGTTGTGGTGCAAAAAAAAAAATATATTATATTAACAATTCAGACAATCTGCAATCGGATTGATAAACAGGGAAAATAGTAATGGTGATAATTTGTATCTAATAGGCAATATTTTTTCCATTTAAATCGTATAATTTAGATACCTCATAAGTCATTCATTCATTTTTCCCACTTTTGGACTCAGTGTCGTATATGGCACTGTATTGGTAAAACAAATGTAGTGTATTCAAATAATCTGTTTTATGAGGTTAGTTGATCAGTTTTACGCTTTAGATGGCAGTCCAGAAAAATAAGGTAAACATCCCCATACAGAGATTAAGTGGAGTTTTTCAGCTTTTTTATTCTGAATTCTATTGTTTAAAGTTAGAAAACAATATAATAGTTTATTTAAAAATTCTGCAAATAGTGGAATAATTTTTTTCCAAAAAAAAATTGCTAAATGAAAATTTTTTTTTTCAATACGATATGTTCACAAAAATAAACGAAATAACCAATCCTCAAACATATATTTGAGAAAAAAAGGCTTTTTATTGAAGTTTATAAAGGAGTTATTTTACACAGCCAAACGGGTGACAGCTCTATACAACACTTAATCCCCAGAAGCAGTTTTTGGAATCAATTACTTCAAAATGGCCAAAACTGCTCAAAAACGACAAAATATGTACCGACTGTGATTAGTTACATCAAATCTATTCTCTTTTAATGGATAGTTATTTTACACCTGGACACATTTTCAACATCGATGTGCAAAGGGTTAAACAACCCTCGAAATAAATTAGTCAACGGAAAAAAAGATTTACGAATACAAATTAAAATACAGCACTATCATACAATAAACTCGCATTCATAATATCCATAAAAAAAAATCGATATGTGTATATAAAAATTTAAAGTTAGAAAAAGTTTTTAAAAAGAAGAAAGATATTTTTACAATATTTTGACATTGTAAACATATAAAAAAAGCGAAAACTCAGAAACTATTCTGCGCATTTGTTGATTTGCAAAAAGCGTTTGATAAAGTAGATAGAATGAAATTGTGGGGCGTGTTGGAAAAGTGTGGAGTAAACAATAAATTTATACGTGCAGTGTCATATTTCTATGAGGAGAGCTCAGCGTGTGTAAGAACTAATGGGGGATTCACATCTTGGTTTGCGATCTCAAAAGGCGTGAAACAGGGATGTGTAATGTCACCATGGTTATTTAATCTAAACATGGACAACTTATGAAAGAGATAGAATGTATGGGTTTTGGAACAAAAATTGATAATTTTTCAGTAAGCTGCTTGTTGTATGCTGATGATGTAGTTCTGTTAGCAAGCAGCAACTAGGATTTGCAGAAAATAATCTCGAGAATGTATGATGTATGCCTGGAGAGCGAATTGACGATGAACGAAAGTAAGTCAAAAGTGATGGTATTTGAAAGGGGAAGTGATGTTACTGACTGCATAAAAATGTAAACAACGAATGTCTCGAACAAGTATTAGAATTTGTTAGTCGGGAAAGTATGTTTTCCCTTGATGAAATAGTAAAAAAAGACGTTGAAAGGAGAGTGAATGCGGGCAGCAAAATGAACGGAGCACTAAGTACAGTAATTGCACAACGGAGTTTTAGTTCCAACACTTATGTATGGAAGTGAAACATTGAACTGGCAAGGGAAGGATAAAAGCCGAGTGAAGGCGGTTAAAATGCGATCTCTTAGACGAGTGTGTGGAACAAGGTTACGAATGATGAATTCAGACTAGAGTGTAAATCTTAGTAAAGTATAATTGATAAGATTAAGAAAGGGTCTCTGAGACGGTTTGGTCATGTAGACCAAATAGATGACGTAAGAATGATAAAACAAGTATATATGGCGAAAATAAACAGCAACGTGAGACGAGGACGACAAAGGAAGATGTGGCATGATCAGATAAACCAAAATCATAAGTCTGGTCATGTTAAAAGCAGACAGCACTGAAAGGCATGTATGACAAGATGTATGAATGCGGAAGAAGCTAGGAATGTATGCCAGGATAGACGTGTGTGGTGGTCCATTTTCTCTGCTTACCCCTACGGGGAAATGGCGTTATGGTAGTAGTTGTAGTAGTAGTCCAAACATAGGCTCAATAGTGAATGGTACACAGTATGTAAAGTGGTTACTCAAACCAGCCAATGACAGGTCATAAGCCCTGTAAATGCCTCAATGATCAAATGTTCTGCATCCCTGTTGTAATTTGATAACTGTATTTTTAATAAGACTGAAAAAAAATTGGAAGATGGACAACGATGAACATATAAGAAATCGGAATAATCGGCAAGTGGCACGAGAAGATGTATAAATGAAGTCGAAGAGAGGTTTGTATGCAAATAAATAATTATATGAGATGGTGTTTAATTTTTGTTTTTTGAAAAGTTTGGCTTGTTAGTTTCTGGAAAATTATGTTAGCGTTCATAAAAATAAAAATATTTATAAATCCGAAGTTTCTCTACCCCTGTTGTGATGTAATGGATTCGTTTTCGCGTTCGTACATTTTCCTGTGAGTAGAACATAAACATCATTAGTGAGTAAGGGATAAACAACAAGTCTAGTAAGCGGACTGGTCTCGGTAAACTTTTGGAACTGTAAGCTTTCCCAGTTTTTCCATTGAAGTTTAGAAATGCGATTTAAAAATATGATAAAGTTTCGTGCTCCGCCAAACTGGTTTTTTTTCGGCCTCGTAGTCAGCCGTTGACAGGTCATAAGCCCTGTAGATGGCTAGACTTCTATACTACCTTCTCTTAAATGTTCTTCATCTCTGTTGTAATTTGTTCAATTGCACAGTTTATAAAATGCAGTCACAATATGTAGTTCGGAAACCCTCAATTTCATCATTTGGTGTAGTGACTAAAAACGTAAATATTAAAATGTTTACACAGTTATCCTTTTTGTTACTCTGTTATACGATCGTTTTCTTGTTTCAAACCTCTAACTGGATATCTAAAAAATAATATTTTTTACATCTTTTGTAAAGTTTGTCTGAGTCTTTTGTTTAGTTTTGTCTGGTAGTTTATTGTATAATTTCAGTCCCTGGTTCATTAGTCTTGATTGTCCTTGTCTTGTTTTAGAAAGTTGCATATGGTATTTGTCTGATATTCTCGTATTATGTCCATGTTGACTACAATTTTTTACTAGTTTTAGTTCTTCGTCTACAATTACATTAGTGGCTAATTTATGGATAAATTTTAATGATTCTAGTTGAAGTAGAGTTCAGTTATATTTAATTGCTTAGTTTGTTTAAAAAGTTCTCTAGTTGCAGTTAAATAGGGAAGGTCATATACTAACTTTAATATTTTATTTTGTTGTCTTTGTAGTCTGTTTATGTCATTTTGATATCCTGCTCCCCATAATAGTTGCGTATAACATATTTTAGTTTTTACATAGGCTTCATACATTAGATTTATTTCCGTTTTTGGAACAAAGTTTTTGATTTTTAAAAAAAGACTCGATAATGTCGCCACTTTGCTAATTAAATTGTTGATATGAATTGTCCATGTTAATTGTCTGTCTATTGTTGGTCCTAAGTATTTAACATGTTCAATTTCAGTAAGTCGTTCATTATTTATGTAAGCATCTACTTTATGACATTTTTTTCTAGTTTCAAAATGGATAATATTGCATTTTTTTTCATTAACTGTAAGTAAGTTTGTGTTTGTCCATTTAGTCAACATAGTTAGGTCTTTGTTTATGTCATTGTTTGTTAATACGTCTGTTTGAATAGTCTAATGTCGTCGGCATACATAATAATTTTTCCCTTGAAATTGTACAGTGACAAATCATTAATGTATAAAATATATAATATTGGACCCAATTTTATTGGTCCGTTTTACAAGATAATTTTCAATTTGTAGTTAACCATTATTGACTTAATGTTTCTATAAAATAAATTAATCTTAATCACAATATTTTCTAAAACTATCAGAGCGCATCGTGACAAACGGGACCTAAAGCTAATAGAAAACAGACGAAACGTGTGCAAACCCATATTATTTTAGGGTCTCCTTACTAACTCAACAGCTTTTACATGCACAACTTACGGGTTCGAGTCCGGGGCATGGCATTTCACAGCTTTTATAAGAAACAGAGGTTACACGGAATAAATGATAATATTTCAACATATTTTAATTATATTGTTCATTTTATTTATTTATTTATTTAATTAAGTTAGTTAATATTACATTGTATATTAACTAATATATTTACAATTATAACAAATACTTATTAAATATTTCTTACATAACTACATTATTACAATAAACATAACATTTTTTTTTTAAATCCGTAAGTTTTCTTTCATTCTTCATACTTTCAAGCATCTCATCATACAGCTTTAACCCTTTATACATTAAGCTATTTTGTGATTTTGTTTTTTTCTTAAGTGGTAGTCTTATCCTATTTCTATTTCTTGTCCTATATTTATGTACATTTCTATTTAATATAATTTCACTTATAAAATACTTTGGCATGAGATTATTAAACACTTTATATATAAATACAAATACATTATACAATAGTCTTTTCTTTATTCCTATCCAGTTCAATTGTTTTCTCATTTTTTCAACACTATTATATTTGCTTTTTTTCAGTATAATTCTCATTGCTCTATTTTGTAGTATTTCAAACTTGTTTATGTCTCCCTCGTTAGCTAAATATAATATAGTAGAGCAATAGTCCCAATGAGGGGCAATTATTGTTTTGTATATAAGTTCTGCACTCTTTTTATTAATTTTTTTTCGAATTCTTCCTAGGAAGAAAATCTTTTTTGAAAATTTCTTATGTATATATTCAAAGTGTGATGTTAAATTTAATCTGGAGTCAAGAATAATTCATAAGTATTTCATTTCATCAACCCTTACAATAATTTTACCATCAATATTTACATTCATTGTTATGCTATGTGCTTTATTACCTATTTCCATATATTTTGTTTTACTAACATTTAATTTCAATTTATTTATCTTTAGCCATGACGATATGTTCTGTAGATCTTCATTGGGGTAACCAACAGAAATAAACAATTAAAACAATAAACTCATAATATACATACGCATATAGTTTTATTCCACTTTTATTTATACATTTTTACCAGTGACCGGGTTTCGTCACGTCAGTCACTGGTAAAAATTTACAAATAAAAGTGAAATAAAACCATAAACGTATTTTTATTATTATGATTAAAATGCAGTTTCACCAAGAAATGTCAGTAAAAAAACTCAATATATTAAAAACATTAACAAAAGAGAACATGAAATACAACAAATTTTGTAAATCCATTAGGATAATTCCATGGTAATTCACGTTAAATTTAACTCCATAATTGAATCATTTTCAATACGTTTTATCTATATAATGTAAAAAAATATTTATTTTGTATATTGTACAATGATAAATAAAATATTTCCAGGAAAATAATAATTTAATTAAGGTAAACCAATATTTAAAAAATATTTTTTTCACTTTGGTCACGCAGGTAACATTGTGCGACTTTAAATTGTATGCACAGGTATGTAACACGGAAACTTTGTACTAATTAAACATGTCAGAAAAAATAAAAATAATGGAAAATTTAAAGGAGTCTTGCTTACTGAATAACAATTTAAAAAATTGCCATTTAATCAGAAAAACAGTTAAAATTAAAGTAACTAATGTTACTTGGTTTTGATAACTGTTTAACTATATAACTATATAAAGGCGATTGTTTTAATAACTCTTAATTCATTATGTATGCAAACGACATGAAGGTATACTTAAATATTGAAAATACCAATGACTGTCATAAAATGCAGAAAGACCTCACTAAACTGTCGGTTTGTTGTAAAAATAATAAAATATCGCTTAACCCTGAAAATGCCAAAAAAACACATTCAAAAGAAAGACCCGTGCCATCGATTTCAATTACAAATTAAATAATACGAATATTAAATCTGTAGAAACGGAACATGATTTAGGTATCCTCTTAAACAAAAAATTATCTTTTAATCGCCACATCGATAGTTTTACTGAAAAATCTTTTAGAACACTAGGATTTATATTACGCACATGCATACCATTTCAAAATACCGATACTCTTAAAAAAAAATATTTGTTTATTTTTATAAATTATGGCAAAAGAATTATGCAACTGTATGTTTTTTTTTCCTGTCCATGTTTTTTTTTCCAAATGTCTAAGCTTTAGAATATTCTGTGGTAACACGGTGTTACATCACCACGTGCAAAGGGATTATTTACAACAGTCTTTTAAGAGGTATTTATAATAGTTACATGAAAAATACATGTTTTTTTTCTATAACATTCTACTTTTATATATTACGTTAATCTTATACCCGTAACTTTCCAAAAAAAGAGACTAGCTCTTGTGCTTGGAGAATGACTTACACTGTTATAGTTATTTAGTATTTTGAAGTTATATAATTTAAAATATAATGACAAAACTTGGATAAAAAACAAAATAATAAGTTTTACTAATTAAAGTAGAATATTGTTATTATTTGGGTTCCAAAAAATTGCTTCAAATTTGCTTTCAATTAATTAGGTGATAAATTAGTTCATTGGGGAGATTATTATGATGTTTTATTTCTTTGAAAAAACTATTTTGACCATGATTTGTGTGGAATTGAGGAATTTTTATATAATTTTGGGATTTGAGTGACTTATTTAATTGAATAATATAATGAATTAATTAAACACTTTCAAGTGCATGAACTTTACATAACTTATAATGATTTTCGTGTTGAATGTCGAGGGTTTCTTTAAAATTACTTCGATACTTTATTTTTGTACTATTTTAAGAGGGTAAAATATATTGGCATATGTATTACCCTATCCAATAATACCATTTGTTAATTACGGATACATTTTACAGCTTTAGTGGAAAATCACTCGGTGGGCGCTGTACAATAAACATCCCGACAGATCCTGTAGCTATAGAGAGCTTAGGTGGTCGGGATTTTAGTTCCTCTTTTCCAAAAGATGATTTTACATTTTAAAAATACGCAAAAGCTAGATAAAAACATATCTTACAGCTACAGAGCGCCCGGACGGTTAAGATCTAGCCCCCATATATATTTTACCAAAAAAATACAAAGAGGTGTTTTTTATAAAAAAACGGTTGTAGAGAGAATTTAGGTTACAAGATATCTTGCAGCTATATAATCTTGACTCTAGACCCTATTCACCGCTTAAAGTTATGTTAGAACTAACTAAATATAAAATTTAATTCGCATAATAAAAAGGCTAATTTTATCACACATCTTGCAGCTACAAAACGCACGAACAAATAGAATTTAAGTAACATAAAAATGATTTTGAAAAGTTGAAAGTCACCAAATTGTAATAAGGCCTGTACAATATGGAAATATCACATATTTTTAACATTTTTAATGTAATAAAGGTCTATGATATACTGTCCAGTGTAAAAATATTTTTTAAACTTTGTATTTTTGAATTCCCGCGAAAACGGTTATTCCATTGGCCACGCGCTTAATACGTTATGATTCTAGTTTTTTGTTACTTCCCATTCAAATTTATTTAAAACATTATTACGAATCTAAACATCACAACTAATAAGGCCAAACATGTAGCGTTTTTCAAGCAACGTATTTTTGTTAAATTTCTTTTTACATTTTTATTTGAAAATATTCTTCATAATATCCATTTTGATTTCGAAAATACAATCAATTATTTTAAATCCATTTCGTATATATTGGTATTTTTAGTATGTGAAATTTCCCTATTGAGTGATTAGAAATTATTTATATGTTGATTCTTAAAATATTCCCTAATTCAATAAATATGTACGAACACTTTTTAATTAAAAAAATTACTACTACTACCATCACGCCATTTCCCCGTAGGGGTAGGAATGGACCGCCACACACGTCTATCGTGGGATAAATTCCTAGTTTCTTCCACATTCATACATCTTGTCATACATGCTTTTCAGTTCTGTCTGCTTTTGACATGACCACATTTAAGATGTTGGTTTATCTGATCATGCCACTTCGTTCTTGGGCGTTTTCGTCTCACGTTGCCGTTTATTTTTGTTATATATACTTGTTTTACCATTCTTTCGTCGTCCATTCGTTCTACGCGACCAAACCATCTCAGAGACCCTTTCTTAATCTTGACTCAGATTTACACTCTCGCCTGATTTCATCATTCGTAACCCTGTCATACATTGATTTCCCACATTAAAACACATCCATTTGTCTAAGAGATCGCTTTTCAACCGCGTTCACTCGGCTTTCATCCTTCCTCTGCCAGTTCCATGTTTCACTTCCATATATATAAGTGTTGGGACTAAAACTCTGTTTTGCACTGCACAATTTAAAAAATAATACACATATTTTCATACTTCTATTTCTTATTTTTTAAATACTAAATTTTTATTTAAGTAATAAATTAAAATATGATTTTTCTAAAAACTTGTAAAATAACGAAAGTTGAAACATAAAGAGAAATAATTTTTTGGCACAACTTTTGTCTAAACGTATTATTTATTTTTAAATAATCCGTGTAAACTGACAAACTAAATAATAACAGCTTTTTACTTGTTTGAGCAAGGTCAATAACTTATTATTTTCAAAGCGTTAATTTATTTATGCATAATGTAAGTAAATCTTCCGCCCCACAGAGGAAAATTAAAACCATGATTTACCTCAGCCCATCAGTCACTATAAATTAATTTCGAACGTAACCGGCAATAAATATAAATATATACATAAATATAAACAGTAAATGTCTGGCATTTAACTCTGAATATTGATCTACGCCAGGTTGAACAGTGTTCCTTGTTCCGCTTCAACCCATGCCTTATGCTATCTACCCTCTCTTTCTTGCGGCCCATTTCTACATTTAATACACCTGTTGTTTGAAAGGTAGAATAATTTGGTTTGAGTTATTTGCTCACATTAAATTCTCAGAAGAGTCTCGTTTACTAGACATGATCAATTTATTACAACTACCGGCCTTTTAAACTTTAATTAATTTCGATTCTGCTTTACTCGAGTGTTGATGCTTCAATCAATTTGTTGACAATCGTATAATATATAAGTAACGACGCAAAAAAAAAAAAAAAACAAAGACGCTTTCATGGTGTAGTAAGAAAGTTGAGTGTTTTTGTTAATATTTGTATCATACTTCCATGGAGCTTGAAAAGGGTGAAAAATCCCACACTACCAGAAATCAAACTGAAGGATGCGTCATGAGGTCTACCACAAACTCTGAATTCAAGCAAAAAAAATTCAGGTTTCAGGGGCCCAAAATATTCAATATGTTATCCAAACATTGCAAATCAATGACCCGGGTTCAATTTAATACGTTTGTAAAAAAATGATTACTGGGTTTAAGTTGAGAAAAATTGGAAAATTTACTGTAAAAAATTCTTAAGTAATTAATGGTTTAATTAATATTGTGTGTCTGTATAGTTAATTAACTAGTCGGTAGTAATGTTGTTGTTTATTTTGCATAAAAATGTCTGCCTTAAAACAGGTTGTACCTAGTTAGGCAGACTAGACATGATCCATTTAAATTTATTACCTAAGTGTGTATGTAGTAGATAAAGTAAAAGTTATTTTTTTAAATAAATCATGATTTTTATTAGTATTATTTAAAAAATTATAACTCCATGCGGAAACAACTTTTTTGCAATATTTTACTTAAACTTGTAAGGATAATTCCTGGATTCAGAATCCATTTTCGTGACAGATAAAGTAAACTTAAGCGCAAGTGGTTATAAAAATCAAATTAATTTAATCAGTGACTGTGATTTGAAACAAAAATACGCAGTTTAAATTATATCTGGACAAGTTTGTTAGAAGAGACACACTAATGTATCAAAACAAGCTGTCATTGTTTTACTTTTGTTTTCTGCAACTTATTTTTGCACAATAGGATTTTCTTATTATGCTGCATCAAAAAAAAAATTGTAGAAACAGGTTCGATGCCACAGCAAATAAATGTAAGAATTTTACTCACCAAGTGCCTGATACAAAAAAAAATGCGATTCAAGAACTCAAAATGGTCTAGTGGTCCAATGGCTCAAATTAAACCGTATGGACCTAGATGACTTGTGGTTCCAGCAGGACGGCGCTACGTGCCACACTGCGGACGCCACGATTGACATTCTGCATGAACGATTTGATGGTAATGTTATCTTTCGCAGAGGTGGTCTGAATTGACCACCAAGGTCATGCGATTTGACCCCGCTAGATTTTTTCTTGTGGGGTTTCTTAAAGTCACAAGTCAATGCAAATAAACCACAATCGACCTATACCCTAAAAGTGAACATAACACAGGCCATCGCTCATCCCATTCAGCCGGATCTCCGCGGAGTCATTAAAAATTGGACCACTCGGGTCCGTGGCACCGTAAGAAGCCGAGGCAGGCATTTAAACGATGTCTTATTTCACACTTAATGGCACATATGGATTTTTAAAATAAAAAAAGAATTTCGTTAATACCTAACACACAACATGTTTTATTTCATTTCAACATCTACCCGCCCTTATTGAAAAACCCTTTATATGATAACATTTCTCTGCAATATCCATATTGATTTTGAAAATACAATTATTAATTCTTTATCCATTTCATATATCTGTGTTGATAAAGTAAAGGGAGTTAAGTCAACGAATACATTATAGTATATTTGTTGACTTATCCCCCTTAACCTAATCAACACATATATTTTTTCGATATTCGTAGTACGTGATAGTTCCCTAATTCTATAAATTTGAACACGGTCGATTTTTCCTTAAAATAGGAGACTCTAAAATACTGTTTTTGTAAAAACTATTCTTTGTAGTACTCGCATAGTAATAATAAAAAAACAAAAATGACGATAAACGTTTTTAATAGATTTTATTTTAACATTATGAATTTTCAATTTTTGTGAAGTCAAGGAGTTGAAACCTTTATTGATGTAGGTGGGACTTATCTGACTGAAATAATTTACCTACTAAACATCGCCTGAAGTCGTTTGAAAATCATTTTTCTTACTGTTTAATTTAAAAAGTATAATTTGCGAACAATAAAAAAATATTTTACAAACCTAGTGGTCACTTTATAAATATATTAACCTTGCACAATTTACGTCGTACAATGAATGAGATTACTTTTTAACGACATTACGCAACATAACATTGGCAAAATGACATTGTCATATGACATACTTTCACCATTACTATTCATAGAGAGTCCCGCACCGAATTTAATGGCCGCATTTCGTACGATAGACTCTCGGCAAGTTTCCCGCTGTCCGGCGCCGGAAATGACCGGAAATAGCCTTCGACGTCGTAGGCATGACAAAAGTCCTTTGTAATACGACACGTGACCAAAACGGACGTTGTGTGGCTGACAATAGGCGGCAAATAACGTTTGGTTTCGTTTAGTGACGTCACTTCCGCAGCCTACAGATGATGCCAGGAAAGTTTTTCTCTATATTAACTCTTGCTCGTATTTAAAAGCGGTTGACCCCACTTGAGTAGCGTTTTAGCCACCAGCACATTTTAAACTTTTACTTCGTGGCGTTGGCATTTTGTTTGTTAGACACAACACATGTCTGATTATGATCGAACAATGTGTACAATATTTTTTACGGGTATAAAGAAGACCCTTTAAAAATACTTTCCAAATTTGTTTCAATGTCTCCTTTCGCGTAACACGAAAAAAATGTTTATTTCACCCGTCAGTATAAAGCGTTAACTGTGCACAACACTCTTTGTTTTTTTTTTATTTTGTTAAAATTATTTTTTTTCACATCTATAGATATTTTTCAAATGTCCTAGTTTATTTAAAAATATATATTTTTTTTTAAATAATTAATTAATAATTTTGACTCGTTCTATCTGGCTGCGATACACTTCCATTTGCTTTTTAATGATGCACGCGCTAACACACTTGAATAATTACTCTCATACAAATAGGCAAAATCACACACTCTTATATATATATATATATATATATATATATATATATATATATATATATATGCACGCACACATTTAAGAATGTACTATAATTTAATATGTGTGATTATTACAATATTTGAATTAGTCCAAATGTTTGTAGACAAAATACTGGATTTCACCCCCTCGGGAGCCGTTTAGAAACTTTGTTGGTTGGTTTTTTTTAACCTTATTTTTATTATTTAATTTAATTATTGCTGACTGCACGTCTCGATTTAAATAAATAAATAGTACATTGATATTAAAGGTTTATATAATATTTCGTAAATTAAATAATAATTTTTATTCTCTAATTTTAAGTTTAAATTTACTGTAGAACTTCGTTCATCTGAATTTCAATCATCTGGATTGCCAAGCATCCGGATTCTTACCAGAAAATAAAAAAATATAAGAGATAATATATTTATAAATAAAAAAGAGTTTTTTTTTAGTTTCTCTGCTATTTCAAAAACAATAAAAAAGTTGTTTTAGAGTAAATTACGCATTTAAAAAAAAAATTCCTCAATCTAATAGATAATATATAAACGTATCTGTCAAATTACAAACGTCAAAAATTTACTCCTCTAAACAAATCAAGAATTTAGAAATTTAAGTGTTAAAATAAACATAATTTTTATCTAAATAGTGCAAAGAAGTGATTTTAAATATTTAAAATAGTTTTTGTTTATTTTTATACTGAACTGTGCTGAAGAAAAGAGTGATTAAAGATTCCCAAAAAACCTACCTACTTTAAAGATGGCCCCAAAAAAGGACTCAAAATTAAAGACTACTGAACCTTTTCCAGCATCACCAGCTGCAGCCGCCCAACCCTTCTCGGCTAACTTGGAGTTGGCAAACGCGCTATCTGCCCTTCAGACAGAGGTCAGTCGGCTAAGTAAAAGTTTTGAAATAATCCATCAGCAGATAAGTCAGGTCACCAACCAATACGCAACTATTCTGGAGGCCATCAAATTTGTCAGTGAACAGAATGAAACGCTTAGCAAACGCCTGACAGAACTGGAAGGAAAAGAAAACGAGAATAAAAAAAATCATCAAAATCAACTAGAATTGATAAAGAGAGTGGATTATTTGGAAGGTAAATTAGACGAAGAAGAAAAAATAAAAATACAAAATAATATTGAAATCCGAGGATGCCCTGATAATCCCCAGGAAACAAATAGTTATCTGTCGAAAATCATCAATAATATAGCTACGATAATAAGCTGGGAACCGGGCCAAGAAATCGCATTCATAGAACGCTCGAGGAGGCTTCCAACACAAAATACTCCAAGCTCCATTGTTTTAACAATGCGTACCAAAGAAGGTAAAGACTCTTTCCTGCAAAAAATCAAAACATACAATAGGGAGTGCATAAAAAATAAAAAACAGTGTATAAATTCAACCCTTATCGGCTTAAAGGACATAAAACATACAAACATTTTTATCACGGAACAATTGACAAGAAGGTGCAAGTTTCTGCTGGCGAAAACCAAACAGTTAGCTAAAACCAAAGGAATAAAGTATGTATGGACCAAAAACGGAAATATTTTTACTCGTAAAGCAGAAGGTGAAGGATGTTTTCGGGTTAAAAGCGAGACAGATCTACTTAAGCTATAAATATATAAAATCTCCGCACTGTAATATGAATCATTGCTCCACTCAATATACTTTGTGCGTCTCTGTTTATAAAATTACAAAAATAATTAAAGAAATGTCGACCATTACAAACCTTACTCATAATTCTCATCTTATGGTTAACTATTCTCCGGCTTATAAAGCATTGTACATAATTATATCCACTTTTCTATTGTATTGTAATGCAGAACGTCATAATATTTTACCTTTAATCTTGATGCATGTACATCTGCTAATTATAAGTCTCATAATATGTTATAGTATTTTATATAAAATTGAGCAGATTACTTGTGCTATTCAATATTTAAAGAACTTTCAGTGTAGCATAGCAAGTTCTATATTCACGAGACACACAATCCCAAAGAGATCTCAGAGATTGTTTTTATTATATAATGATATAACAACATTACATCACTTTCAATTCAACCGGAGCAATGCACACAGAAATAGTATTGTTGTCAAATATATTCATAGAACGACAAACTGTCATAGTCAATTCATAGAAATTCAAAAACAAATTATTTCAAACCATAGATTTATTGTCTTCATTATTTATATATTTATTTTTCTATTCTTTCTCTTGCCGTATTATTATTTTGCTGTGTTAAAATCTTATATGCCAGAGAATCAGAATAAAAAAACTACTTTTAGTTTTAATCAAATATGTTCATACGAAATTCTATCTTTCTTCCAAGTTTGAAAAAAATGGCCTTATTATTTATACTATTTATATACTTATAAATTCAATTTCTTAGATTCAAATTATATTATGGATATGGAATTACGTTCCGCTATATTTGAATCAAATTGGATTACTATGCTACTGATCTGTAAATATACTATATTTCTACCTCAGATACGAGTAATAGTTTTAAACTATTTTTCTATCTCATGCTACTTTTTTATTGTTTTCTTATTTTTTCATTGTATAATTCTATTACGTCATATATATACAAGTCATGAAAAATTAAACTATATTATTTCATTACGTTATTACAATGCTAAAGTATGTTCTTATTATTGTATTTTACTATATTGCTACCGTATTATTGCTGCATGTTTTTACTATGTTATTTTATTACGCTATTTATCTAAAATATTTGTCTGTTTTTACTACATTACTTTATTTCGTTATTGTTTTGCAATTCTACTATATAATTCGAATATATCCTATTTTACTTTAAACCTTTTTTCTTTTATAAATATTACAGGCATATATTTTTGGGGACATAAACTTTGTCTTATATATTTTAAGAACATGTTTTTCCTTTATATTTATTTTTTAAATTTTACTAATCTGAATAACGTTTTTTCTTGTATTTCAAATGTATATTTCATGAATATTACAGAGGCACATGTTTTTTATCTTTATTTTATAAATATTGCAGACATACATTATTGTGGTAATAATCTTTACCTAACAACTTTTGAATGCCTACCCTTTTGTTTTCTTTATTTTAAATTTGAAAATTTGATAACTGTTTTTAATTGTATTCTTAATCTTTATTTTATAAGTACTTTAGACATATGTTTTTATAGTTATGATCTTTGTTATGGTTTTAAACATATTCTTAAGGTCTTTGAAGGCTTAAGATTTTGTTATGTCTTTGACTATTGTTTTTTAAGTTTTGAATGCATGAGTTCTTCTATCTACTTTTACTTTTTGTATATATATTGTGTACTACTAACGATTATAACGGGTTTTGAAGCTATCAAAAATACATTTATAAATTTCTTTTGGTATCTGTGTTATAAACGTAAAACAAAACATAACTTTTTATATTTTTCAAAACCAAGGCACTGGTCGCAAAGTCGATTCACAAATTGCCGGCGCTAGTTTTATTACAAATGAAATAGATAAACTACTAACCATAACTCAAAATGTTGGTCATAACGCTAGTGATTGTAATAATATTTTAGACAAATATCCTGATTCCTTGACATTTGTCCATCAAAATATTCGAAGCATTAATAAAAATTTTGACGAGTTTCTAATAACAATAAGTCTATTGAAAAAATCTGTGGACTGTATTATACTTACTGAAGCACATCTAAATAGCAATTGTCAAGAAAATTATAAAATGGATAATTATAATTGTGTCTCAACCCATAATCATATAAATAAAAATAGCGGAATAGTAGTTTTTATTCACAATAACCATACTATTGAAAAGGTTCAGGAAATACAGTTACAACTTGCAAATTGTTTATTAATAACAATCAAAATAGGCAGTAAAAGTTTACAAATATTTGCAATATATCGCACACACAGTTCACAACCTATCCAATTTATTCAGGAACTAAAACAAACCATTCTCAATAACAAAGAATACCCTTCAATAATAATGGGTGATTTCAACATAAATATTGCTGATAACAACAGCAGTGAAATCAAAGAGGAATATCTTAATATGATGGCTGAAGTAAGTTTTATTTCATGCATGGAAAATTTTACAAGAGTAGTTCCGGGACAAACTCCTTCATGTTTAGACCACATATGGACAAACTGCAAAAATATAGATAAAATGGAAACTGTTATATGGGAAACAAACATTACAGACCACTATACTGCTATTTTAATATATGATCAAAAAATAACTAGTCAGAAAAGGGATAATATTAAAATTATAAGTAAGATTAATATCAAAAAATTGCGTGAAAACATACTAAACGAAAACTGGTTATCCACGCTATCTTCTAATAATGCACATGATTGTGCGTTGTCTTTTGAAAAAACATTAAATAATTATATCGAAGCGGCTTCGACTCAATCTGTCTTCAAAATAAAATCTAAATTTCGACAAATAAAGCCATGGATTACCCATGGAATTGTTGTGTCTATCCGCAAAAAAGAAAATCTTTTTCGACTTTTTAAAAGATATCCACAAAACTTAAAATTATCATCGTTTTATAAAAAATATAGAAACAACCTAACAAAAATTATTAAACGGACTAAAGAAACATACTTTAGAGAAAAAATACTAGAATGTGATAATGACAATAAAAAAATTTGGCAAATAATAAACGACATAACTGAAAGAAAACGAAATGTTTCTAATCCGATACAAAAAATTAAACTTAATAAACAATTAATTCTGGCAGACAAGGAACCAAAACAGATGGCTAATCACTTTAACGATTTTTTCTCTAAAGTCGGTGAAAATCTAGCAAAAAATATTAATCCAGATTTTAAAAACGATATCCTCGAAAACAGTGTAAATGAAGTAAAATTTGATTCTTTTGATGAAATAGAAGAAGATGAAATTAAAAAACACATTAATAGTCTAAGAAACTCTGCCAGTCCTGGTTTTGATTATGTAACTGTCCCATTAATCAAAGCTCTATTACCTTTTATAACTAAACCAATTACTCATATTGTAAATACAAGCTTAAAAAATGGAGTTTTTCCGAAAAACTATAAAAAAACTATAGTAATCCCAGTGTATAAGAACGGAGATCACGAAGAACTTACCAACTATCGTCCAATTTCTCTTCTATCAAATATTGCCAAAATTTTTGAAAAAGTAGTCAAAAAGCAACTGTTAATTTATCTAAAAGAAAATAACATACTTAACGGTAACCAGTATGGCTTTAGAGAAAATATAAGCACCCAAGATGCCATAGCCAAATTAACGTCAATAATATACGATTCATTGGACAAGGGTAATAAGGTACTTGCAATATTTGTGGATTTAAGAAAAGCTTTTGACAGTGTATCACACGTCAGACTGATAAACAGATTGAAATTTTATGGGATTGGTGGAACGGTTCTTGTGTGGTTAGAAGAATTCTTAAAAAACAGAACCCAGTACACCAGGATAAACAAAACATTGAGCGATTCAGTTTCCTCCTGTTTTGGCATCCCACAAGGTACTATTCTAGGTCCTATACTATTTATAATATATGTCAATATAATGTTCAATTTACCACTTAAAGGCGAAATCATTTCTTACGCCGATGATACTGTGATGATTTTTAATGAAAAAACTTGGAATGAGCTTAATAAAATGGCTAATAAAGACTTAAAAGTTTTTAAAGAGTGGTTGGATCAAAGTTACTTAACAATGAATTCAGAAAAAACCCACTACCTAACATTCACATTAAACAATAGAAATAGACATAACCATATAGACCTAAAATCTCACGACAAAAACTGCGGAGACCATACAAACTGTTCTTCTCAATGTGTTACCCTGACCGAAAAATCTAAGATGAAATATCTGGGAATAATAATCGACCAAAATATTAAATGGAAAGAACAAATAGATTCAATGTGCAAAAGACTAAGAAAATTATTCCACATATTTTTAAAGCTTAGAGGTATTTTATCGACGAATCAATTAAAGACAGTTTATTATGCTCTAGTACAGTCAATCATTCAATATGCAATAGTTGGATGGGGGGGGGCTTATAACGCTCATCTTAGACCCTTAAAAATTCTACAAAAAAAAATCATCAAAATTATACTTTATAAACCATCCTTGTTCTCAACTACCGAACTGTTCAAAGAATTTAATGTTTTAAGAGTGGAGGATATCTACGGAAAGTGCTGTATGCTCCAGGTGCATAAGGATAGCCTCCCATCGGACCGTATTACGGGAAGGTTGAGAACAGGATGCCTCGCTCTACCGAGAATCAAAACTACCACGGCCAAACATCATTATACTTACGTAGGACGGAAGCTTTTCAATAATTTACCTCAAAATCTACGTCAAGAAATAAATTACGAAAAATTTAAGGATAGATTAAAAAAAAGCTTCTTGACATAACTCTTGACATCTTGCCATTAACATTAACTGTATTTTTAAAAAAGAGATGTATGTTTAATATGTGCCCGTGTTTACAAATTTTGTGTTTTTATTTAATGTTTTTTTTATTTATATTTATATATTTTTTATTTTTTTTTAGTGTTATATTTTCTCAATTTTTAAAATTGTTTAATTTTTTATTTATTTTATTATTTTGTTTTGCATCTTATGTTTTATTTTTATGTTATTTTGTAAACTTGCCAAACACAAGAGCTAGACTCTTTTTTGGCAAGTTCAACCTTAAGTGTTTCAAAAAAAAAAAAAAAAAAATAGGAAATCCAATTACCCGGGTTTCTGCATATCCGGATAACGCCTGGCACTCATTAAGCCAGGTAAATGTAATTTTACTGTAACTATTTATTTTTATTCCCCATCATATAATGTACTATTATCCTTAGTTGTTTTGATATATTTGTTTTATTGTATTCTGTTACCTTTAAATAATATACAATATGCATATATGTTATAATAATAAACATATACATATAAATGTATCGATTTGTCGTAATGGCTTCTCGCGATGAAATTGATCTCTTTGCCAGGTGACACGACCAGAAGCCGTCTGATGCGATGTTAATGGTCCCTTTGACAAGCCGAAGAGACTGATCGAAACGTATCTTTTGTGTTCTACCTGTATAAGGATTACCCTATAGTAATGAACAGATTTAAAATTAAGAATTTTATTGGATTCAGAAAACTTAAATAAACTTTAAATATAAGCTTTGGAAATGATTGCAACAGAGCGGGAAAACATTATTGAGAAGAATATATAGAATTCTATTCACTCACATGGCATATATTAAAACAAAGCTTAAAAGATCATTTAAAAAAAAAATCTTATTAACGAGTCCGCCCGGTCCATGAAGAAGTATAGAAATTGAAAAAATAACATTTTCAGGCGTTGCCGAGTATGTAGGTGAAATTTATTTATTTATTTATTTATTTATTAACGGACATTGTCCATGTATACAATTTATAAGGTTTAAATATTACAATAAAAGAATAGTTTAAAACATTTAAAGAAAAAAGAAAGAAGCATTGACAAACATAAGGGACATCGAGACAAGATCTGGACTATTTATTTAGTGCTCGTTTAAATCGTTGTAAACTTAAACCAAAAAAGTCCAGATCCTGTCTTGAGTTAACAATACGACAAAAGCGGGTCATTGGAGAATTTAGGCCATAGTTTGTTCTATGCTGATCGATGAACAGTACTTCATTGTTTCTCAATCTACGAGTAGGAATATTGAATTTTACTTGTCCCAGTAATGATGGAACATCGATTATACCATTTAGTATGCCGAACATATATATGGAGTCAATATTAGTTCTACGTTTTTGTAGACTAGAAATATTTAACATTGACTCTATTTCAGCATAAGAATAATTATCTCTCTCTAGTCCAAGCATCCACGCTATTTTTCGAAACAAGCGATGTTGGACTGATTCAATGTGATTTATGCGATTGACATAGAATGGAGACCAGACCACTGAGGCATATTTAAGAAGAGGGCGAACAGTTGAGCAATAAAGAGTTTTGATTGTACGGACATTAGTAAAATCAGAGGATATTCTGTTAATGAAGCCAAGTAATTTCAGTGATTATTTTACTGTTTTATCTATATGCTCGTTGTATGTCAGTTTATAGTCCAAAACAACTCCTAAATATCTGATGGATTTGACTACATCAATTTTGGAGATAAATCAAATAAACGTTTCAGCTCTTTAACTTCACAAACATCAATCGATGAAAGAATTGAAGGAATATATATGTTAAAATATTTGCAGAATGGTGAATGTCACACAGTGTGTAAAGTGGCCACTTAAACCAGCCAATGACAGGTCATACACCCTGTACGTGCTTCTATATAACCTTCCCTTAAATATTCTTCATCCCTGTTGTAATATGTTAATTATTTACAAGTGTTCATTTGATGTTACAGAAATTTAAAAAACAAACATTTAAGCAAATTGTTGGATGGGGGAGCATATATCAATATATTTAACCCTCTTTTAAAAGCACAAAGATAAATAAATTATCAAAGTTATTTTAAAGAAACCTTCAACATTCAACACGGTTAATCTATATATATTATTTAAACTTCATACAGTAGACACTATTCACGAAATAAATAATGTTACACAAATTTACAAAGAAGAAAAAATAAACGAATTTGAGATGAATAAGTCACCCAGGCACCAAAATAATATCATAATTCCTTATTTTCACACAAGCCATGGTTAACATATTTTTTTTTAGAGGAAAAAAATATTACAATAATCTCCCCAATGAACTACAAACTATTTATAAATCCGTAAATAAATTCAAAGTAAATTAAGAACATTTTTTTGAACCTGAGTTAAAACACTATTCAATCTAAATTAGTTTTACCTTATTGTTATTTTCTGTTTTTCTTTTTATATCGTACTTTAACTTACATTACACATATACACGCAACATAAACTTATTCATACAGTGTTCTATACAATAAATCACTTTAACAGTGTAAGTCTCCAAGCACAAGAGAGATTATCTTTTTTGGAAACTTACAGTTATAACATTAACTAAAAATATAATAGTAGATTGTTATAAAAAAAAAATATTTATCGATTATATAACTATATAAATTTAAAAAAAAAAAAAAATCCCACATATAAATAAAACGTTATGAGCCATAAATTTCTTAACGATTTTATAAAGTTCGTTTTTTTAATTCTGCTAATTCAAATTGTTTATCTGTCAACAATTGAATTATTTATTTATTTAAACATCAACGGTTCAAAGAACCTATTACAAAAAAAAATACAGAAATAATCACAGCAGTTCACAAAAATCACATAGTACAAATAATATAATAATTAAAACTAAAAAAAATAGTGAACATATTTATTATTACATATAAAACAAAAAAGTAAAAAAAAAACGTAACATCTCTCAATAAAAGATAACAGTAACCATGGGAAAATCTTATATTCTAAATGTAAATATAACAAACTAAAGATAAAATAAATAAATAAAATAAAAATTACTACAACATTAGTACTTAAAAAACTCTATTTTTTTAGCAATAAAATAAAAATTAAAAAAAACGTAAATTAACTATATAATACATTTATTTAGTGAAATCATCATCATCAGTCGGTTAGAAGAAGTTGCCATTTGGCAATAAATCCACCAATGTACAGTTTAAATTATGTCTAACATGTTAAAATAAAGAAATAAAAAATCACGTATTTCAGGAAACAAAGTTAAATTAAATAATATCATAGAATTAAGAATAGTCCAGAAGGAGCGTAGAATCATATTTGAATACATCGGACTTTGTCCAATAATTCCTTCACTCCGGATTACTTTCGCCGGGCGTATTCGTGAAGTCACCGTGTAATGTTGCTTGATGGAAAAAAAAATCATAACACAAATGTAAGGTAAATAAAAAGTAATATGATAATTTCTCTAAAATTTTATTGTGCACGCGGAAACATTGATTGATACAACACAGTAGATAAATAAACGGTCATTTAATAAGAGTAATTGAATTAATGAACTTTGAACTTAAGATGTAAAACAAATTTTATTTTACATAAAACGGATACTTTTAAATTATGTTAAAAAATATTAAATGTTTTAAAGATAATGTCGTTCAAATATCCCCCACGGCGTTGTTTTATCCGAGGTCTAATTTTCATTAGTTCTTTTATTAGATAAGCAAAGTAGGGTAAAAAAAATTCTACCCTGGCAACACTAATAAACCTTCCGTTTTGTTTCTTCGACAATCTGACAGATGGAAAAATAATTAAATTTTTAAGTAATGCATTTGTTATATACACATTCATTTGCAAATTACAGATGAAATGTGATTGCATCCTGTTTCCTTAAGATCCTAGCAGTATTTCTAAACTTTAAAAGGACACAACACGGCATAGCTACACACAATACTAATTCAAATCAGGAGTTGCGTACTGAGCGACGAAAACGTAAACCTACTCATTTATGAGTAGTTGAGTTGCCTTCTTTTTGATGTGCGTATGCGGTTTCTAGACTATTCTTAATTCTATGATTAACATATTTTTAAATAAATCCATTACTTTTCTTAAAATAACGAGCGAGAATACGTTTGAATTTGAACAGAATTTGTATTGAAAATATCAAATATTTGTTCTAATTCATTTTCATACCTTTATACAATAGTATTTCAGTGGAAGTATTGTTCTTGCTGCTAACCCATACAATCTACGTGCTTCTGTACCAACAGCCATCTTGCTCTAGATCGCATATTATGGCAAATCGCCCCCGCTCACTACATGACACCCTGTGAGGGGCCGTGTCGCCTATCACGGATATTTACCAACATTTACTGTCACCAGTGTCGTGCCGTGATCGCTGTTGACAATCGCTCGTGTCACTTCGACACGACACGTGTGAAACTTTTGAGTTATTAGAAGTACGAGAATGTCCTGATAAGGATAAGCATGACGTAAAATCTAAGAATAAAGAAATATACATAATAATCTTGAGTCATCATCGTCGTTCACACCTTGTGGTACATAGGGAACTGCATTGCAATGAATTCCAGCTTATTAGGACAATAAAAAAAAAATTGTCTTATCGCGTGAAAAAATCCAACGCTTATCAGTTCATGGTTAAACTCTTTGTTCTAATTCTCAAGGCACTCTCTTAATACCCATCCACAACTCCTCTCTCTTTTCTAACTCATATAGTGTCCATCCACCATCAAAGATGTTACTATAGTATATTTGTTTAAATCACGTCTGAAGAAACATCTCTTTTCTCATTCTTAATCTCTCCTCCTTTCCTCTTTCCTCTTTTTTCCCTTTTCCTATTGAGTAATAATAGTATTGATTTTCAGTCATTCATAAACAAATACATTATTTGTATTTTTTAATATCTGCAGAATTTTTTATCTTTATTTTCTATTGAATATGTTTTAATTTAAATTATAATTATAAATAGTAGTATTTCTAGGTCTCAAAACGCAAGTATGCGACCTAGAACAGGTGGTAATATCTTGATCCCCAAATTAAAAACAACTACTGCACAACATCATTATACTTACAGAGGAATATTTTTCTTTAATGAAATGAACAAAGATAATAAAAAGTACAGTCAGGAATACAATATATTTAAGAAAGAAGTAAAAAATAACATCTATAATTCTTCTTTATGTGACACTGATTGAAAACTTCAGGCGTTGCCTAGTATGTAAAATAATTCAGTCAGATGAATCTCTTCACAACAATAAAAGTTTCAGCTCTTTAACTTTCTAAAATCAACAGATGGAAGAATTGAAGAAATATGGATGTTTAAACATAGGCGAAATGGTGAATGTTACACATTGTGTAAAGTGGCCACTTAAACCAGCCTAGTAAATGCCTAGACTTCCATATTCCATTATTTAAGGTATTCTCGATCCCTGTTGTAATTTGTTAATCGTGTTTATCTTTTTTGTAATTTAATTATCTAATTCTAAAAATATTATTGATTACAATAAAATAATCTATTGTAAGACGTCACTCCCCATTATGTACAAAATAATTATTTGTTTATTTTACGTAATAGGAAACGTAAATGTAAATACATGCTACAACAGAGATGAAGAACATTTTAAAGAAGGTAATATAGAAGTCAAGGCATCTACAAGGCTTATGATCTGTCATTGGCTGGTTTAAGTGGCCATTTTACACACTGTGTAACATTCACCATTCTGCTCATATTTGAACATCTATATTACTTCAATTCTTTCATCTGTTGATGTTTGTGAAGTTAAAGAGCCGAAACCTTTTTTTATGCGGGTGAGATTCATAAATAAAGGTTTCAGCTCTTTAACTTCACAAACATCAACAGATGAAAGAATTAAAGTAATATAGATGTTCAAATATGGGCAGAATGGTGAATGTTACACAGTGTGTTAAGTGGCCACTTAAACCAGCCAATGACAGGTCATAAGCCCTGTAGATGCCTTGACTTCTATATTACCTTCTTTAAAATGTTCTTCATCTCTGTTGTAATATGTTAAAGTAAATACATGTATTTGATTAATGTAAAAAATTGTATTAAGTTGTAATGTTGTATTTTTATTTGTTATTAATAAAAATAAAAAAAATAAAAAAAACTTTAATTTTATCAGTTGGTTAGAAGAAATTGCCATTCGGCAATAAGCCCACCTACGTAAAATTCAAATTATGTACAAAAATTTAAATAAAACAACAAAATAAAATATATATGTAAACACTGGATGCAGCAGTATTCACTCGTCTTGTGTTTTATTCAAGTGGAACTTAACTTGTAGTGTAAACATAGTAAACTGGCATACAGAATAAGTTTTTTTAGTCTACTACGCATTTGAGGGTATTAATTGCAAACCCGGCAAAATCCATCTTTCTTAATTTTGAGCAAATCACAAGAAACTGATAGAATAAATATTTTATACGTAAGCGATGATGATATAAGCACGACTATGTCAAGAAACAGTTGTGATAAAATAAATTTAATTTTATTCATAACTAACTTTGCAATACTGAAGTAGAGGTTATCATGTTTGCAACAAAGTCAAGTCTTACCAATTAAGCCGTATTTTTAACTGACAATGTCAAAATTATCATAAAAATTGCATAATGAATAAGTTTCAATTAATATCACACTTTTTTTACATTTTGGATTTTGCTGGGTTTGCAAGTAGTACCCTTATTTGCACAGCAATGTTGCGCTACAACGCTCATTTTTCGGAAGATAATTTCAAACTATCACTCTATGAAGCATCATCTCTGTTTAACTTTACCTCAGTGTCTATCAGCTGTTTTATTTCAATCGTAATACAACTTAGAATTTAAATAAGAGAAGCAATATTCATATTAATAAGTAAAAAAATAATACAGACAATGTCGTTCGAGACTAGCAGTAACATTGGATCGGGTTGTGGTCCAGTGGCTTGTATCTCGGACTCTTAAACCAAAGGTTCATGGTTTAAATCTCACTCTACCCCAACTTGATACACATTTTCTAATAGTGAGTTATTTTCAACTCGTTGAAAATGGCCCTCAAAATTAAATATTTGGGTGAATCATAAGAACGCAAATATTTATATTCATTAAAAATATATAAATATTGTTATGACATGTTGTGGAGTGGTCAGTTGAGCGCGTTATCTGGCGCGTACCACAAGTATTTTCTGTGGTTGGAATTGCACTGCTCTAACGTGGTCTGTCGTGGCGTGTTATGATGCAGTCCCGACCCAACGAAGTTTGCACCAGGGGATGCATGGGGGTTATAGCACGTCAAAACACATCACAACACCGCGATTCTAGAAACGTATCTTCAATGCATCGAGTCTCAATGAAAACCAAATTCCGCCTTTTTTCCGCCTGCATAACACATATTCTCCTCTATGTATGCGAATTCTGGCAACTCACTGGTTCCTCAAACAGCAAAATTTAAAGTTTTGAAAATAGGTGCCTCAGAAGAATCTTGGGTGAAAAGTGGTTTGACTTTATGCAAAATTAAGTACTGAAAGAACGGACTAAGTAAACTCCGGTGACAACTGTCATCAAGCGGAAGCGATACGGTTGGCTTGGCCATGTACTGCGAATGCCTCCTGAGAGCTTTAACCACGCTTGCCTACTTTACCAGGCATCAGGTTCTCAACGTCCTGGACGTCTACTGCTGACTGTTCGTGGGCAGTTCATGTCAGAACTATGGGACGCAAACCTGACTTGGGAGGATGCACAGGAGCCGGCAACTGACAGAGATGCCGAGAAGATTTCATGGACACCATTTACTCCAACTAAGGAGTCGATATAGAATGATGATGGACTGGAATCTGATGCTGATTATCTTACCTTCACGAAACCAAAATGATTAACATACCCTGCAATTGACGTACATATGCAGTGTCCTATGCACCATTAGGAGTGAAAAGAGAATGATGATGATTATGATAAATAATAAGAACTTTGTAAACGAATAGATTGTCATATTCAAATAGCATCCATCAGGTTTTATTTCATTTATTATTTGCGTTTAGAAATATACTTAAATTATTTGATCATTTCTGGAAACGATGTGTTCCTCAATATTATCATTTATAATATAATTACGTGGTAAATGTATTTAATAGCTTTCCCATAACAGATTTCCTAAGCTGTAGATTTTGAGGCATATTTGCTTAACTTGTTCTGACTGAGTAATCACCGATTACAGAAATAGGTTGATTATAATCTCAGAAGCTTAATTCGCGAATAATGTTAAGGCTTTTATTTTAAAATTATAACGGAAGAAGCTATTTATTTGATTTAATTTATGTCTTAAATAAAATATTTTATATTATCTATTTATGCGTCGACGGTTCATAGAACCGAAAAAAAAGTTTTACAGAAATAATCACAGCATTGAACAATGCATTATGTAATACATCATCTTTATATGTATAATTCCTCTGTACGTGTGATGTCACTGAACTCTTCCTAAATGGCTTAACCGATTTACGTCCGATTTTTAAAGAAATATAGATTTTTGTGATGTGCGTGTTCGTAGATATTAAAATATTCAATATAATATGTAAAAAAGATGTAAGGAGCATAAATGATTATTGAAAATGATCTTATTCATCGATCTACCAGGGTTGCACTCGAGGAGAATGCATTTACAAAAAAATGGAAAGATGTTTTTTTGTTTATAAAAAATATGTTTTTAAATGTTTACAAAAAATATTCGTTTTTTGTGGATCTCAATAAGATTATTTCCTTTAATTCCTTATAATTTCTTATTTCTTTTTACTGGATTTTTGATAGTACTAAAAAAATAATTAATTCAATACATGTTTAAAAATTGTATTCCTACATAAGTACACCCCTCTGTTAGTGAGAAGACCGGAGCTTGACGTTTGAAAAAAGAATACCATATTTGAAAAAATATTTGTTTTATGTTTTGGAATTTAACCATAAACAAGTACCTACTGAAATTCAGTATTTTATTATTAAGAATTTTTAGTTTTGAAATTTCATCACAAATAAGTACCTAGGTACCTACTTATCAAAAAAAAGTATTTTTCCAAGGCACACCAACGTTTGTGCAGGACAACGTTTGTCGGGTCAGCTAGTATAAAATATAATACAATAATTTAAATTAAACAATTTTGTGAACATAATATTAAAAAAAAAAAAACAAAAATTAAGAATGAAACAAACTTATGTTCTAAATATAAATATAACAAAGTAAAGTTGAGAATAATTTTACATAAAAATAAGGGGAATAGTGTTCAACTAGGTTAAAAAAAAAAATTAACGCAAAACTTGTACTTTATAAATGATAAGTTTTTTAGAGCTATAAGGAAAAATAAGTTATCCAAATAACACCATTATTTTATCAAATAGGTGCGAAGGTTTTCATGGTGACTGTTATCAAAATGTTTATTTTTTGGGTGATACCGTGTGTGTTGTATTTGTTCCGACGTTGCGGCTACCTTTGCAGGAGCCATCTTCAGGGTAAACTGAAGTTTATTGAAGAACTGAAGAAATAGTTTACCCTGAAGATGGTTCCCGCAATGGTAGCCGAAACGTCGTAACAAATCCAACACACACGCTATCACCCGAAAAAGAAACATATTTTTTTTATCAGTTGGTTGGAAGTAGTAGCCATTATTTGCCAATAAATCCACGTCTGTAAAGTTTACATAATGTACAACACGTTAAAATAAAGAAAGAAAAAGATACATATCCAAAGAAACAATGTTTAATTTAATGATTTATTTAAAAAATAAATCTATTACTCTTCTTACATTATTGTTAACAAAATAAAGATAGATTTCCAAAGAGTAGCTATTGTAGATTATAGGTGAATACTGGCACCATGTGGCCTACTGGCTGCTTGATAGTTCTTGGAAGATGGTATATGCAGATTGTAGTTCCAGAGGGATGATGCACATTGTTTCAATGACTTGGTGCCCATTTTGTTCCGTTTCGTTTCATTTTATGAGGCGCAACATTCCTGTTCAATTGTTTTTTTTTTACATTCATATTACACTAACACGTATGTGAGAGGTTTAATTGATGGTTTTGTTTGTCATAAGAAGGTAGGTATTTAATATATTATGTGTTTATCAATAAACTGACGTTCACTTTTAGTAGCTCTGTTTTAATTTATTGTTTTATTTATTTATTTACATACATTAGCTTATTGAACATTATTTGAGACAACAAGTTCCTTGGACTAAAAGTCCTAGGTTGAGATGGGACGAGCAATTATATGAAACAGACACATGAGTATATCACCACAAATATAGAATTTAAAAAAAAATATATAATTTAAAAAAATATTTTTATAACTATATATATGGCACATCAATATGGTAAACCGTAAACTCAAACATTTGTAAAATCATTAAGGAAATTCCTTTTATTGGGAATTATGGGGGATAGTGTGGGATTGTGTTCTGGATAGTAAAATTGATGTTTTCTTTAACGGTTTTAACAGATTCATATAAATATTAACGATTTTAAAAACAACAGGCTCACTTTTGTTTGAAAGTTTCCATCGTTTACTATTTGTAACATATTTTAAAGAGCAACGTGTAAAACAATGCTTTGAAATGAAGTCTTCTTTTTTTACTATTTGTCAGTAATATGAATATACATAAACGACTTATATACACCAACTTAACGTTTTTTAAAAGTTAATAACTTATTTCAAAATTTAAGCTACGGTTGTAAAGAAACTATATTTCACGCCAAGCCGTGCAATGTCATGCAAATGTCCATGGTGAATAAAAAAATAAGTAATACAAACAATGAAGTTTGATAGATACACTTTTTTGAAAGGTATTTAAATAATTATTAAGGTAAACATTTTTTTGTAATTGAACAATTGGAAACTTCAGGCCGAGAACCCTTAAATTAGTAATTACGTAAGATGTTCTTGGCCTAGTTATATAATTATGTATGTTTATTGACTAAATATTAGATTTGAGTAATTGAATGGGTGCTTGTATTAGGGTTAAGGGCTATTGTTTACAAGTTGGACATGTTGGTTTAGGAAATCAAATTAATATCTAGATTAATTAACGACCCCTAACTGAGTTACACTTTAGACCTACACTGCTTTTAATGTTTGGAATAATTAACAATAAAAATGCTCAGTATTTACCATCAAAATCTACTAAATAAACGGTTGAATTGAAAGCAAATTAAAATGATTTCCTAATTATAAAATCATTGCTTAATTTGCAGCCAATGATGCAGAGAACTCTGTATTATTTAACGATTAACGTTATTTTGACGGATCAAAGGACATTAAAATTTTACATGAAGAACATCTAAAAAAATATTACCTTTGATTAAAAACTTAATGACCAAATTTTTTATGTTGTAACTTCAATGAGAGATCTTGAGGCGATTCCAGATATGAAACTTAATTTTCATGAACACATTCACTTTATCATTAACAAATCTTTTAATTTATTTTGGATTTGTTAATAGAGCTACTTCCGATTTTGAAAACATATTAACTCTAAAAAGGCTTTACTGCTTATTGGTTTGTCCCATTCTTGAATATGCCTCCGTTATTATGGTCTCCTTCATATATTACTAATATAAATTGCATGGAATCAGTTTAGCATAAATGTATAAGAAAAATTGCGTACAAACTAGGAATCACAAGAGATTACTATAACTATACAGACATGAAACTTTTTCTAAATATATTCAGTATCTCACAACGTCGATTTAATGCAAATTTAATTAACAAATTTGAAATACTCAATAGTTTATTTGATGTCCCGACTATTCTCCAACAAATATCTCTTAATGTTCCTTCACGTAGACCTCTACCCAGAATGATAAGATTTGTAAATGAAATTCAAGATCTTAATTATTTTGATTGTATATCTTGTTTTTTTACAAAAAGACTGAAAAAATATTCTCAATAAATTGACTGTATATTTGTAGAATTAACCTGGATTCCATAAGGCCTGCCTAATGTGGTATCTTGTCTTTAATTTTCTTTTTTGTATTGATTTTTTTATTTGTTACTGTTTTATTATTGTTTTTTGTTATATGATTTGTTTAAATTTGACATTGTCCGTAAATTTTTTAAATAAATAAATTAATCAATTAAATCAAACTATGTTTCATATGGGAAAGTAAGGGGACATTGAAGCGTCACTCCAATAATGATTTTTGTACATTTATTAGGGGTTCATGATAGACGCCGCGCCGGGTAGGTATATTTATCTTGTTTCTTAAATGGAAGATTATACAAAACATTCTCACCGTTTTCTGTGGTTTAATCTCAATAAGGATAGCACAAGGAAGACCTCGTGACATTTGTTGCAAGCAATAAGTGTCAGATATAGTGGGTGCGCGCGCCGCTTGATGTGTGACCAACCATATTGCCGCGCATTAGAAGCAACATAAGGCTGTTCTAAACATTGAATAAAAACAACAAAAATCCAGCCAAAAATTAAAGATATTTTAATTCACAAAAAACAAAATATATTTTTGTTAGAAAATTCATTATTAATTAGTTATTAACTTGTCGCAGTAACCCTGTTAATACAGATATCTAGTGGTTATGTGTTCATCTCGGGCATTTATTTTGGAACCCATCGTTTAGAATTTGTCCTCCCAGCAATTTATTTATTGATTTGAAATTTTAAGTTAAGAGAATAAGTACTTTGGTGTACTTATTGCTTAAAGTAATATCTTTCAGCCAATCAAAAAACAGACTAGTCAAAAGAAGAGTTGGTTGAAATTTTGTACTTAAAAAGATACACACATAAAATAAAAATAACCTTATAATTAAAATTAACAGATGTTTTTTATTGGGAGATAATGCTTGCATTTACTAACTTTTTGTAAAAAAATTACATTATGTTAAACATATTAAATGATTAGTAATGTAAAATCAAATAATGAGCTTGGAATGAGAGAGAAAGAGGAACCAAGGAAAGGAAAAGGGATAAAAAAATATATTTAAAAAAAAAAGAGTAAAAATTCACAGAGTTTAAGATTCTGGGAATATAAATGAAATTATGAGGTGGCTTATTCCAAAGTCAAGCAGCTAAAATGTTAAAGGAATAGCTAAAAAATGATGTGCCATGTCGAGAAATGAAAAGTTTAAAAAGTTTTAAATGGTCCTGTTCTGAAGACCCGATATTTAGTCAGTGGAAACCAAGTACCGCCTATATAACGCGTGTATAATACCTATTCTTCTCTACAGATGCGAATCGTGGCACCTTACTAAAGCCAAAACAGCAAAATTCTGAGTTTTGAGAATAGGTGTCTCGGAAGAATCTCGGGTGTGCGCTGGTTTAACTTTGTGAGGAACAAATTAACAAGAGAACAGACGCAGCAAACTCCGATGACAACTGTCGTCAAGCGGAGGGGACTAGGCCATATACTGCGGATGCCTCCTAAGCACCTTAACGATGTTTGCCTACTTTACAAGGCATCAGGTTCTTGACGCTGTCATCCTCAAAAAACCTTTTTATAAAAATACGCCTCGGACGTCCAACGCTGACTGTTTGTCGGCAGTTTATGTCGGAATTTTGAGACGGGAACTTGACTCGAGAGAGCGCAAAAGAATTGACAGCCAAGAAAGATGCATGGGAGCTCTTTGTAGATACTATATGCTCCAACTATTGAGCTGACATGGAATTATGATGATGATGATGTTTTAAAGACTGATTTGGCCAGCCAACAGCCAGCTTATCATATCATTTTAATATATACGTGCCAATATAGCAAGTTTTTAACATATTTCAGGTTAATGTACAGTTTAGGAACATTGTTTATTAAAAAATTATGTTGATTAGATTTTAAGAGAATAAAAATTTTAAAAAAAAACATTTAAAATACAAAAAAAAAACAAATACTTTCTTTAGTACACAGATTTAATTTTTATTATTTTATTTTCACAGGAATTGATTCAGATCTAAATAGTTAAATCATAATTTATTTAATAGCAGAGGCGCGTTGAGTAAATGGACGACAAACATGTTTACAAGATGAACAGTGAAGTGGACGTATGTATGTATATTTATTGATTGATTGAATGTTTGGAATTGTCTATATATAATGATACTGCGACATTATAGGATTATGTTGTCTTTGTAGAAATGACTGAACAGATAGTTAGCTATTGAAGTAATAGTTAGGTAAAAGAGGCTTCACTCAAATCAAGCTGTGGTATCTCCTTTGAAATTGTTTATTCAATGACACAACCATATTGCTGTGCACTTGCAGTGGCATAAAGCTGCTTAAACGTGGTCTGTTACTTGTTTGAAGACTGTTTCTAATGACTGCCGGTAGTAGGGAGTTAATAAAAGCGACAGCGTACGGTTTAATACTGCAAAAAAGAAATATGAAATGCTTGTTTTTGTTAAAAGTTATTTTATTAACACCTGTTTTGTACATAAAATAAAATAATTCATCGATTATGAAATAGAAAAAAAAATTTTTTTAGAAGTTCAACAAGGATACAATTTTTTAAAAATAAGCTTTGGTATCATTCTTCATATAATATATCCTCAATTATAGAACTCCACCATAAGTTCTTTAAAATAAGTGTGTAGCTTAATTATATCATAATAAATATTAAGTGAAAAATTAAGTTAAGGATGAGAATTAAGATTGAGATAAAGAAATAAAATTGAGGTAAAGATAAAAAAATAATTGTTTTTAAAGAAAATAAAAGAGAAAATAAGAACACATAAGAAAAAATAAAATAACCCTTAATTAATTTTTTTGCCATCATCATTCCCTAATAGTTCATAGGGCACTACAACGGCACGCCAATTGCAGCGTGTCTGGATCATTTTTGTTACACGAAGGTAAGATGATCAGTCTTACGCTTTGGTACCAATCCAGGGACTGTGGAATATTCTGGTGTGAAAACACCCTTTTTAATAAATATTTCATATCAACCATGTCAGAAATCAAACCTGAGACCTCTCGCATAGGCAAACGCGCTGACCATTACGCCACGAGGCTTACAAAATTAATTTGCTGACACAAAAATGAAGAAACAGTATTTTTTTTATAAACATTTGCTCTATCATGATAAATGTCAATAAACTTTTTTAAATTGAATTTTATTTGGATGTCTTAAAATTCTTGCAAGAGCGTTAAAATGTGTCATATTGTTTGTAAAAATTGGAAGGTAAAAAGTATCAGGTAATCTCAGACGCCTACGGGGAACGTACAATGACACATTTTCAACACAAAACACTGAATCAACATTATTGTGAATTATAATATACAAGTACATCATATACCCATGTAATTTGTCTCCTAGTTTTTAACTTTTGAATTTTAAAATACTCTAAGCGCTCTTTACAACGTTAAAGTACTGTGTCCATATTACACTTAAATGACAAAGAACGAAGTTTTTTTTTGTACAGTCTCAATTATATTTTTATAAGTCACACAATGAGGTGTCCAAAGAATACATCCGAATTTTAAATTGCTACGTTTAAGAGAATTATAAAAACAAATCATTGATATTTTGGGTATAAAGCTCAACATTTTTAAAGATTTCTCTTTTACAATATTGAAATGATTGAAACAAGTTAAACGCGAGTCAAATGAATTTCCAACATCACAGAGTGTGCTCACTGTGTTAATGTTTATAATATTTATGCTATAAGTAAAACTGCTTTGATATCTTTTTCTTGTAAACGTTATTTTATGGCAATGCCTATAAAATATTTTTTCAATTTTCATATTAGCACAGAATTGGATTTACGGCACTTTATTGATTCTCCACTTATTCAAAGGCAAGATTATCAGTTTTGTACTTTGTACCCAGTCCAGGGCCTCAATTAGAATGAAAAGTTTACAAAGTTAGCTATCTTCAATGGTCGTTTAGTAAAATTATTTATATAGAAGTAATTTTAATAAGAGTAATTTTAAAAAATATGGATGTTAAAACCGAATGTTAAGGCAGAATAGTAAATGTTAAATAGTGTGTTAAGTGGCCACTTAAACCGGCCAATGACAAATCACAACGCCATATGAACGCCTAGACTTTCATGTTTCCATCTCAAAAACGTTTTACCTCTCTAGTGCAATAAATTTAGATACTTTATTATTAAAAATATCCGCTTTTTACGTATTTTTTTTTAAAGTTATAGTTCAGACTTTCTTGTTTCATTGTCTACGATTTAACTAGCAAATCGTAGTCATGTAAAAATATGCCGATAAGAATTTGTCAAAAAAAACCTTTAAAAAATTTTCCCTGCCTTTGGAAAAAAAAAATGTTATCTGTTAATCTAATAATGATTTCTTAAAACGTGACATTTTCATGTAAATAGAACGGTGCCATTAAAGATAATTTGTCTGAAAATTCAATCACGTAAAAAGCTTTACAATTTAGAAATCGTATTGATATAATTACATGTTATTCTATGTCAAAATTATCCGTCTATTTTTGACTTGCAAATAAAATTACCGTTTCCTTTTCTGACATGCCATGTCAAGTTTGACAAGTCCAAAAATAAGAAACGAACCCGTTTCGTGACTGCTTTTTACATATTACTGAGGATTGCAATAAAAACATAAATACAATAACACTTGAAAACGCTGAAATAGAAAAGAAAAGTTATTTTATTATTTGGATAATAAACTAGAAAACAGATGACCTTTTATTCCTGTGAGAAACAAATTTATTTTTACATTTTTGTTGCTTGAGTATGCTGTTTACAATGGGTACTTTTGATTGATCGTAAATACTCATAATAAGCCATAAAACCCAACATAAAATTCATTTTACTATATGTGTGTATTGTAACAATGCGTTAACTATATTTTTTATTTGTTTATTTGTTTATTATCATATTATAAAGATAAAATTATTAATTTATAAAACGTTGTTTTGACTATCTAACTAAATAAAAACAGTAATCAATACAAAAAAATAAATAAAGGTATTATACATTGTACAAAACCTAGTTAAATACATGGTTAAAAGAACAAAGAAAAAAATGTAGTAGAAAACATTGTGAGAAAATGTTTAAAAACCCAGTAAAATACATAACAAAAAGAGAATACAAAGTAAAAAACATAATAAAAGACAGAGTAAAATCATATTTTATAACCCAGTAAATACGTAGGAAAAGACAAAGTAAAAAACAGAAAAAATGCATGTACAATTTCGTCTAGCAAATAACATATTTAAAAACAAACATAGTAAAAAAAAAACATCAAAAAAATAAACGGTAAAAGGAGTGATAAATAAAAAAGGGTTCAACTAAAACTTTAAAAAAGCATATACGCACCTATGTTAATTCTGAATTTATAATTTTAAAATATAGTCAGTGGTTAAGCGTGAGTGTTTTATGTATTATGCAAGCCGTTTGTGTATTTTGGTTGGCGGCTTTACGTTGAGGGGTAGGAACCTGAGTAGCCTGGCAAAACCTACGGCATAGTTATAATTTACAAATTCCATATTAAAAATTAAAACCGACAGCTTTTGTTTATAACCGAAAACAAAATAATATGTCTACTGTGATCAACGCATGATAAACTGAAAACGACCGCATTTATTTACCCATTATAATATCCAAAGATACCGGATTTAGAAAAAAAACCGCATCATTCCCGCAAATAATATTAGTAACTCAATTACAAATAACTATCGACGTGTTAATAAGCGTCGTTATAACAATTTCTCACCATGGTTGTTTATCGTATTCGCGATCACAATGGAACATCCATGAACACCTAATATCAAATGTCAAAATATTTACGTTTCACGACGTATAATCCTGCTGCGCAATCACATATTTGATTTTCTCCGGTATAAATATGGAAAATATTCCAAAACTGCATTTTTCATTTATTTATTAGTTATTTATCATGCTACTCATTGCATTGAGCCATTGATTGTCAAGCCAAATGTCAAGAAAAACAGTCGCCATAGTAATTGTACTTTATTTTTCACATTTTTGTATTAGATACTCCTTACAATTTTGCAAATGCAATATTTTTTATAGTAAACGCAAGTAAAACGGTGAGCCATATTTATTTACGAGGAAAACAAAAAACAAACTGACACGAGCGTTTACTTAGTGATTACACACGCGTTGATTTATAACTGCGATAACTTAAGCATGTTCATTATTGTTCATTTTGATCGCTCAAATGCTTAGCATGTTTTTAAGCACGTCGATAGTTATTTGTGATTGAGCTACTGGTGGATTCAGGGGGGGACACTTCAAACAGGTGAGTCCATTTCCATTATGTATTTAGTGGCAGTAAATGTCCTTAGTAGCGTGTGTGTTGTCTGACCTTATTGGACCATCTTGGATTAGTTCATGCTCTCTCTAGCTATCGAGGAAATAACTTTTGTGGCTCTCTCTCGCGTCACCAGTGAATATATTTAGAGTTTTATTAGGTTTTTTAATTTAAAACTAATATCGATCAATTTATTTAAATTCCAGTTTCCTTTTGAAAAAATCTACATATATTTTTAAAAGCAATGCGTGTAATATTATCGATTAAACTTTTGTTTATGTAAGTATGTTATAAGCAATACGGGTTGATATATATATTTTTTAATTATATCTTTATCGTCATTCCTCTTAACTCACCCGATGGTGCATAGGGCACTGCATTCAAAAACCAAATACAGCGAATTTCGATTTTATATTACTACCTTTCGAGATATCGGGCTCAGGACCTAAAGAATGGTAGGCAAATGTGCCAACTACTTCAAAACATGGCGTACTTATCTTCGATATTTTTATTCAGCAGAACAGACATTGAGTCACAAATAATTGTTTTTGACTCGATTGTGGAATCTGTTTCTTTTTCAGACACAAAGCTGTATTCTTAATCCATCTAGACAGATAAATTATTTTTGTAGATTTAAGATATATTTAGGATCTGGTACAAAACTTAATATTATTGATTTATTTATGCTTTTTACAGTTGGTTCATTGCAAGATTATTAAGAACATGTTTTTTCACATCAATTTAAATATTTAAAGACTTTGTATTTCTTTTGTTCTTTCAGATTCTTCTCATTTTACAATTCTTAACTCTTGCAAAGTAAGTTTTTAAACTCTGTTTTTCTCCTCTTTTTTTACCTCTAGTTTTGTATGTATGGCAGTGTTCGCAAAAAAATATTTTTTTAAATTTGTTTTTGTAAATACAGCAGAAAAAGTTGTAACCTATAAACGTATACAAGTAAAACAATTTCTACACTATTTCTTAACCACCGCTAAAAAAAATCAACAATATTGATTTGATCTAACAAATTAGGGCTTTTAATTGCTTCAGTAAAACAAACATAATTATTTTTTATCTGAATCATAAAACGTTTGTTAAAATAAAAATACTTTGCGTATAATTTAGTTGACTTTTGAAATTAAAACGAAGTACCTATTTAAATTAATGAAATAATCAAATTATTCAAATCCTTAAAAAAATAACAAAGAAAATAACAAAGCCACCCTGGCAAAATAATTCAAAAATTCTCTTTTTAATTAAAAAATAAGAAACAAAGAAGGGATTAAGATTATTTTTGCAAATAAAACTGGCTGCTTTAATTATTTAGTTTTTCTAAAGCAAGCACCAGATTAATTAAACAAAAATAGCTAAAATAAATAAACAGTCTTTGTTAGTTTTTCCACCTCTGATCCTGGTTTTCCTGGGAAATGATTAAATACCCCAAACTTCCGTCTTTCTGGAAGAAAGGGGAAGATTCGAGAAAAATAAGTTGCGCAAACATAACCGTGAGGAGGTAAAAGAAAGATTTATTAGCGTCGCGACGCTCGCCGAGGACCGCAGGCACTGTTCTGCTGTGTTGAGCTTGCATACTTAAAGAAATATAGGAATTGAGAAAAGAAAATTAGCTTTGGGTGGAGTAGAGAAAAACTTCGTTTAAAATGAACTAAGTCAACTTGAATTTTATTTAACCTTATTACAGTTAATCATTTCAATTAAAAAAAAATAACGGTTCCCCGGTCTGATTTATAAATTACTTCGGAAAACAGACATTAAATTCCGTTGTTTCAAGGTTTATCAATGATCTCCCGTAAACCATAATTAATATGGAAGATCTACGATTAAAAATAAATAAATGAAAAAATACCAGCTGAACACATTATGGTGACTGTTAAAAGGCAATAAATATATGTATGTTACATAATATAAAAGTGTGTAAAATCAACCTGTACTAAGACATCGTATCCCATCAGCGCCCTTGAGGTATTTTATTACGAAAATGGCGCTATATAAGTTATCCATAATTAATTAATTAATTAATTAATCAAAAAATGTTTAGACTGAGTGGGTAACTAATTATAATAAATGCAAAATAAACACTTTTGAGTAATACTGAGATTGAAAAAAAAATGTTTGTTTAAAATACTTCTTTGTTGTTTAAAACTTTTTTTTCTGTTCGAAACATGTATAGTTTTTATAAACCTTGTTATCTTTTTAAACTGTTTATTACTTTTAAAGTTTATATTGATTACGTCTTACGAAGACTTAATTTTTTATTACATTTTTAAAGATATTCACAATGGTTTAAAATAAAATTATCAGACAGGAGCCGCCGCCGTGGCGCAGTTCATTAGATGGAAACTTGTGAAACTGGCGTGGAAGGATCGATTCCCGGCAGTTGCAAGAAAAAAATCCAAGAAAGATTTTTTTCTTAATTGGTCTGGGTTTTATGATGTATTTTTCATAACCTCCTTCCATATCCCTGTAGCGGGTTATTCTATTTGAAAAGGAACCCTAAAAAATAAGTGAATATTACATAATTTTCAACTTCTTGATTAAATATTTTTTATAAATATATTTTTTTTCATGTCATTGAAAAAATACATTATTTTTCTTAAATTAAAAAGTTAAAATTTAATTTATGTCTTTATATAATCACTTTGTAAAGCGCCCTTGAGGTATTGTATTACGAAAATGGCCCTATATAAGTTATCCATAATTATTATTATTATTATTATCATAAAAAAAAGTTTTATTGTAAATAATAAGAAAATGCAATTTCACTGAAATTGATTTATACAGAGAACAGAACACAACGAGATGGAGTCGAATGGAATGGAACTGAATGTAACGGGGTGGAACGTAATGGGGCGGAATACAACGGATTGATATGTAACGGAAAAGAACGGAATGGTATACAACGAAACGTAATGAAACGCTAAATAATAGAGCAGAATAAAATACCAATAGTTTATTTTATCAACTTTAAAAGCCACTGTAATTATTTACACCTAATAAAACATAAGACAAGTGCTATTGGTGCACCAAACGCAATGTGTTTTTCCTATTCAGAAAATAACCTTGTTGCATGTTAAAGGAATTCGCGGCCCTTTACAAATAATAGTGTTTGTCAAAAAAAAAATCAAAATAAAGACATACCGATAATTATGAAAATCAAGTGCGTGGTTTTTAAAAAAAATAAAAAATCTTTTATTTTCATTGTACAAAAGGTAAACATAAGTAGCGAATACAATAAAAACTTTTAAATAAACAGAAAATAAATCTCACAAAGGCATGATCTGTGTGTGGGTGTACATTTTATTTTAATTTTAAAATTCGGCGGCCTCCGTTGTGTAGTGGTCAAGACGCTTGACTCAGAAACGGAAGAACCACCGCATGAATAAGATTTATCTGAGACAACTATTCTTAAAACTCAGTATTTTACTGTTTTGGGCCCTATTTATTAATTTGACACTTTATATACATATACAATAAATATACATATAAGGGCGGGTATATTGCATTAAGGCAATTTCTTCCTACCTACCCTAACCGTTCAGTTTGAGAAAATTATAAATACATGGACATATTGAATCTTACAATTTTATACAAAAATTAAAACCAAAGATTAACAAAAATAAATATAAATTTAAAAAAAAATAGCACTATACTATGAACAGAGTAGAGGGGATGGGAAGGAAAGAAGAGGAATAAAGGAACAATTTAAATATTTAGATAGTGACATTTCAATCTTGACTTAAATGTAAATAAAGAAGGGGCGTCTCTAACATTAGTGGGTAGATTATTCCACAATCGAGCGGCTTCTACTGTGAAAGAGGAGGCAAAAAAAATAGAGCGATGACAGGGTATTAAAAGGGTTCTCTCGTTACTAGAACGAAGAGATAATCCGTGTTGTGAAAGAGGTTGGATGAGCTCTCTCAGATAAACAGGCGAAGTGGGATTATTTAAAATATTGTAAAGAAGTGATAGAATGTGAATGTTTCTTCTATGCCTGATACTGAGCCAGTGTAGTTGCGTGCGATACTCGGTTATGTGGTCAAATTTGCGAAGATTAAAGATATAACGAATACAAATATTCTGCAATCGTTCTAACTTATCAAGCAATTCAGAGTTAGCATCTGGATAACATACATCCGCGTAGTCAAGGAGTGGAAGAAGTAAGCTCTGGACTAATGTTTGCTTAACATTAATTGGCAAGAAATTCTGTAATCTTTTAAGTGAGTGCAAACTGCTATAAAGTTTACGACTAACTTCGTTAACCTGATCGTGCCACTCTAAATGCTTATGAATGATAATACCTAAGTTTTTGACTGAAGTCATGAATGGAATTTCTGTACCATCTATTTTGAAAACAGGAAGTGTGGAAAAATTCACCTTTGAATACATTTGTTTACTACCAACAAGTACAATTTGGGTTTTTGTTGGATTTATGAGAAGTCCATGTTTTCTGTCCATGAAGAGATATGGTCGAGTGCAAGTGACATTACTCTATGTGTTTCAACAATATCGACGGGCTCGAAATGAATTTTGAGGTGCCACAATTAGAAAACAGGTGTAATATAGGGAGAATTTGGTTTATATATAATAATATATTAATATCCAATTTTCAGACATCCTTCATGCTGTTGTCTTAAAGCGGCGATCCAGAACAGGCAGAAGAAGTATCGGCAGGCCTCAGACAAGCTGGTCTGATGACATAAAACGGGTTGCAGGAAGTGGTTGGATGTGGTTGGCTCAGGGTATGGAGATATGGAAACTTTAGGGGAAGGATTGTGTTCACCATTGGACAAGAGATGGCAGATGATGATCATCTTCATTTCCCAATCGGCACTTACTGGTGCATATCGCACAGAATTAGCTTTCCAATTGCAGCGTATTTTAATTATTTTTGTTACCTAGAAGGTTAGGTTATCAGCCTTCGGATCAGGTTTCCAGTCCAGGAACTATGAAATATAAAACCATTATTTAATTAAATATTTCATATCAACCTTGCTAGGAATCGAATCTAGGATCTCAATCATTGTAGGCAAACGCGCTAACCACTACACAACTAGGCTGAATTTTAATGTGAAAACATTCATTATTTTTAAACCTCATAGATCACTTTGAATTGTGAAATGCTAGTGAAAGGTAATAATATATATTCTAAGTACTCATATATAAAATAAATTTTGCTTTTTATATTGCTTACTACTTATCGCTTTTCGAAAAAGGAATACCAACTAAAATTTGTTGCAACAGAGAGGGAAAACATTTTTGAGAAGGGAATATGAAAGTCTAGGCAATTACATGGCTCATGACCTATCACTGGCTGATTAAAGTGGCCACTTCACAAACTGTGTAACATTTACCATTCTGCCTATGTTTGAAAATCAACATTTCCTCAACTCATCCTTCTGTTGACTTTTGTGAAGCAAAAGAGCTGAAACTTTTATCATGTGGGTGAGATTCATCCAGCTGAACCAAGTCACCTGATGTTCAACATAGGCATATTCGGATGTTCAAACATAGGCATAATAGTGAATGTTGCACAATCTGTGAAGTGGCCACTTAAACCAGCTCATAAGCTCTGTTAATGCCAAGACTTCCATAATCCCTTCTCAAAAATGTTTTCCCTCTCAGTTGCAATAAATTTAAATACGAATTACTCTCTAGGGAGAAAATCCAGTCAGTCTGCAAGCATTTGGACATATTTAAAACATTGTTAAACTAGAAACTATTTGTGAAATAAGTGTAAAAAAGGAAGAGAGAACGACCCTAGGATAATTTTTACGCACCAATGTAAACTTTACTATGAATCGAAATGATTTTATATGTGCTTTTGCACCACGAAGCGGACAAAATCATATATTGACGCTAGCAGTGAAATTTCCCTTAATTCAGTAGTCGAGTAATGAAATGAGTACGCCATTCGAGCGAGGCGGTCGGGGGGCGGTCGGGGGGCGGATCGGGTTTCTGGGGTAGTTAGGAAGCGGGTAATCCGAAGGCTGTGAGGAAGAGGTGATAATCTTCTGGGGTGAGCCTAAATCCCGCTCCGAACCCCACTTTGCCCGTCATCCCCTATCGTGGTAACATTCAAAGTTTGCCGCGGTTCGCTAATAATGTTTTTCAAACAGAAAGTAGGTAAGCGAATATATTCATTTGCAACACGTGATAAAAAATAATAACTACTTTTATATAATATATATAATTATACTAAACCGACACACTAATTATAAGGAAGTTCTGTGTTTAAAAAAAAAAAAAAAATCAAATTAAATTTAAATAAAAAGTGTTTGTATTTTTGCTTATCGTATCATTGCTTTAGTTTTGTTTTATAAATACTCCGTCCGGGACGTCATACGTTCTCGTCAGTGAGTTCTGCTGACATTTAAAAATAAAGCCCCTTTGAGTAAACCTAAACGTTTAAAATAAATGGTTTTCATAAACAAGAAATCTATCAAAACAAATATCAACGCCGTAAATGATTAGTTGACTCTAAAAGACTTGAAGTTGTATTGTGATGTAGTTCAAAGTAGTTCGTTTTTATTTTTTATATTTTTTTCATACATTTTCTAGTAAATGCTTAAAAAATATTTTATAAAACAAATTTTCCTTAGCACTGAACTTTCTCATTACATCATCATCATCATTCCCTTTCCGCTCCTAATAGTGCATAGGACACTGGATTGGTACACCAATCGCCGAATATTTCGATCAATTTTGTTACATGAAGGTAAGGTGATCAGTCTTACGATTCAGGTACCAGTCCAGGGACTACGAAATATTTTTGCGTGAAAACACCCTATTAAATATTTTTTTTATATGAACTATGTCGAGAATTGAACCTGAGACCTTTTGCATGATAGGCAAACGCGCTAACCATTACACAACGAAGCCGACATAAAATTACAAACAAACGGAAAACAAACATATTATTATTACAAGCCATTGTCATGTTTTAATTCTAATACCAATATTGTTAGTTATCGTTCGTAACATATAACGGATAAATGTATATTACCTTCTTCCACTATACATTAAAACAATAATTAATCATTACGAAATAATGCTAAAAAGGCTTTAAAAAAGGAAATCAGAGGTTTGGTAGAAGAACAATGGAAAATGGAATTTGGAATACCTGCTCAAAAAATGAATTGTATATTAATTATTTTATTTTGTAGTACTAATATTTGCTTTCAGAGAATTACATAATAACCTCAGGCCCGAGGGACATAGCTGTCGATGGAACTATCAATCAGCGGCCCCTGTTTTAGTTTTCAATAAATTTAAATATATATAATTCAAATACATTTTCATTATAAAACTTCATATAATTCAAACAAATTCAAACAAAACTTAAATTCAAATAATTGTTACTACCATATACTCAAATGATTTTAATTGAAACTCTTTTATTTTCTACATTATATAAAATCATGATTTACAACCCGTGCTTGCATTTGTATAAAACATAGAAATTTGTTTTGTCTCCCACCAGTTTGACGATGTCGGTCACGACGAAACCCGGTCACTGGTAAAAGTTAATAAATAAAAATGGAATAAAACTGTCATCGTATTTTTATAATTATAACTAGTAAGTGAGGTTAATAGAAATAAGTTCAATAAAATAACATGTGTTGTGTTTTAAATTGTATTGAAATTTTGATCATTTTTCTTTCTGTTTTATATTTTCTCTCATTTTAAAAAAATAAAACGTTATAAGGGTTATGGTAGTGAGAACGCATTTTTTTAATGTTTAATATTGCATGTAATGGAAAAAAAAACAGTAAATAAATAAATATGACTTTCGTTCAGATAAATTTATCTTTTGTACCCTCAAGAGTCCTCAATGTCCTGGATGAAAACGAACAAAGTTCTGCAAAGCACATCTTCAAGAGAAGTGTACAAGTTTTGATTTTGTCAAAGAGTAGAGTCCATTGCAGGAGACAGCTGCGAGACATTACATAGATTTATATAAATATTATTACTTGTGTTTTCCAGATGTTTGACTCAAATTGATGTTTGTGTAACAATTGTTATTTTTGTATTCTTTAATAATATGCATGCATTTACTTTCCGTTATGTTGTATCACAACTCAACACAGGGCTCATGGCCTCGTGGAGTTAGGGATATGTTATTGTTTTTTGTTATATTTATCTTTGTATGAATAAATAAATAATCAAATAATCATCTGGGTGAAATACATTTTTGGTTAACTCCATTATGATTGTATAAGACATCTAGAATTTATGTATACACCGGGTTTGATTTCTGCTCAAAGTATAATATAAAATGTTGGTTTACAAAATGGATTTATACTTAACTTCAATATCAATACATAGATGGCGCTCCAACTCGCTTGTGGATGGTTTCTCGATTCGTAACATGTATACAAAAATCAAAAATGTTACCTGTGTGGAATGGGGAATGTTGTAGTACCTTCTTAAAGTGGCCACTTAACCCAGCCAATGACAGGTCATAAGCCCTGTAAACGCTCGAATATCCATAATCCTGAATTTGAAAAAAATCTACCTCATCTCTGTAGGGATATAAATAAAAATATATACCTACTCCCCCTTGGGAGAAAATCCAGATTTGTGAGTGTACAAGTACACGTACCAAAAATAATGTTCTGCTTTATTTCATATTATATCGCACTTTTAGGACAAAAACGACCAAATTGAATAAAAACTTAAAATGACTTAAGATCATAAAACGTCTTCAACGAACACTATCCATCTTTCTGCATTAAAAAAATGCAACATTCGAGTTCGAATAGGACAAGACCGTTACATCAATCTCTTTATTACTCAGAAAATTTAGATTCCGTGTCAGTATGAAAGCGACGCAATAAGTGTTGTGTTTACATTGCTGCGTGAAGAACGCAACGCAGAAAAACATATATTGACCAAAAAGCACGTTTATATTATTAAAAAATATATATAAAACGATCAATTTAGCTTTGTGATTGTTTCGTTAAGACTGATCTTTAATCTTAGTAACTTATTTACGTTTATGTCATTTCGTGAAAATATAAAAACATGTGTTTGGTGACCTGATCTGACTCAATAAAAAATATGTCATTATCTCATTTACCAAGGTGCTTTTGTTTGTTTTTTTTTTCAATTCAATAATGAATAATTAAATAAATTTCTTGTTTAAACTTATAATACTTTATTTAGTTTTTTTTTCAGAGATTCATAGCTAAAAGCCTTTGGTATAATTTTTAAGTAGAAATTTGGTGCTTACTTTGAAAAATACGAAACAATCGACGAAAGAATACGAAGATGTCACAATTTGCATTTTTCTTTTGCAATTTCCCAAAAAGTTCATTTTTTTAGATGAGTCGTTTTCTTCCAAAAGGTACGATATGTAATGTCGATTGAAGAGTAAGACTGATATACTTACCTTTTCATATGATAAAAAGACTCAATAGTTTCTTTCAGGTGAAAAACCTGACACGTCATGTTAATTGGCTTTTTGAGTCCTGTATCTCGCAGTAATGTTTGTTATGTATTTTGGATATCTTTTATGGAATCGCAATACGTTTGTTTTAAATAATATTGAAAAGTATTGTTGTTTTCTATGTTAAAATAATTACAACGGTGTAAGATAAACTATTTGTAAAGATACTGCAATCGGTGAACCAATGCGGTGAACTTAGAACCAACGGGTGTGAATAAAGAAAGGATGAAATATCAAGGGTTAGACAGTTCTACAAGTGAAAAAACTTTTCCAATTGACGTTAGACAGGATCCGTTTTAAAGAAAATCCAAGAAGTAAGTCGTACGTGATACTTTTAATGTCTAAAGTTTGATATGTAAAACGTAGATTCAAATATTTTTCGATATAAGACACTTTTTTAAGAGGGATGAAAAAAATGGTTTTTAGTATGTTCAAATGTTAGTAGACAGGCTGAATTTTTTAATGTGAACCTGTTATTGGCTGGTTGAAGTAGCTACTTAGGTAGAATAGTGAATGAACCAGCCAATGGCAAATCGTAAGCCCAGTAAATGCCTTGACTTCTATATTCCTATCTCAAAAATGTTTTCCTTCTCTGTTGCAACAAATTAAGAAACAAAATTGTTTAAAATACAGTAGACTATGCTAGGCTTATTATTCATCATCGGCTGGATTAACTAATTACTTTTAGTTGACTTCCATATTTTTGTAAGGCGTTTCAAGATTTTTGAAATACGGTATTTTCACTTTACTATTTTTTTTAAATAAACAAAACATAAATATAGCAACGGTATTAATATGTTTTTCGTGCAATGTCTGGTAAATTTTCTACAAAGGTTTTAAATATGCATATTTCGAATAACCCAAAAAAGACACGTTTTGTGCCTAGTGGGACAAACGGCATGTATGACGTTTTGGCGGCGAACTTGTGTGCAATGTTTATTAGAAGCGAGTCGGCGGTCATAACGCATGACGTCAAAACGCCGCGCTACCATCTGCGAGCCGTTTTGTATGTGCGCATTCTTCAACCCGAAAATTATGAATAAAAACTTGTTTTAAAACATTGATAGTTATATCATTATAATTGTAAAAATTTGCTGTAAATATTTATGATATTTTGATCGTTATTTCCGACTTGTTAAGATACTCTATAATGGAGAAAACCAGAAACACATTTTCATAAAAAGGGGTAAGACCAGAAATCTTTATGTAAGAATGTGTTTAAAGATAGACGTACAAGTTTTTCAATGAGCAGCAGCTTTGTAAGTTATCATAAAAAAATAACCTCATTATAGGTGTAACAAATATTTATTCAAGATTTAATTCCAACTACAGTTTCCGGAAAGCACTCTTTCCGTAGAAGTGTGATAAAAAACTTGGTTTATTTATAATAATTTATCATAGTGAATAAATTATTGCCTATTCAATAAAAATTATAGCTTTGTACCTTGAACTGCAACACAACTGAAAAAAACTGGAATAATTTGTAGAAAAACTAGCAAAAAGCTCTCACAAGTTAGGATGGAAAAAGGAATTGAAAGATCAGCCGGATGAATCTCACCCACATGATAAAGTTTTCAGGTCTTTTACTTAACAAAAAAACAACATGTGGGAGAGTTAAAGAAATGCGAATGTTTAAACATTAGCAGAATGGTGTGAAGTGCCCACTTAAACCAGCCAATGACAGGTTAAAAGCCTTGTAAATGCCTAGATCTCCAAACTCCTCTTCAAAAATATTTTCCCTCTCTGATGTGACAAATTTGTAATTGAAATATTTTGAAAGTTGAATTAAAAAAAATAATAATGATTGACTTATGAATTCTATCCTATTTTATTAAAACAGGTAAACTTAATATTGTATTGAACTTATGAAGGTAAAAAGTCATGTTTTTTGTCACGTTGTTCTTCTAAAAATAAATAAGGAAAATTTGTAATGAGAAAAGTAAGATCGAAAAAATTCTGTTTAGTTTTTTAAAACCATACAATCTTTAGATTGTATCCATCTCACTTCATACTTTTTATATTTATCTTTTTAAGAACAATTTGTCAAAAAAAACTTGACTTATTAGCTTTTTGATTCCATGCAATATTTAGCGATTACTGTTGAAATAAAATGAAATAGAATTCATTCGTTAATTGTACCCCATTTTTTTCGAGATTTTTTTAGCTTGCGTAGCTTTGACACAGGTCGGTTGAAAAAAAACAAAATCATGTCATAAATATTTTGTTAAAATTTAATGTTACTTAGACTTCGTATTTGTTCTGAGGATGTCATTAACTTACAATGAATGCAAAAAACGAGGAAGACCAAGAAAGGCAATATGACTAAATCCAACAAATACTTGAAGATGAAAATGTCAAAATTCGGAATAATCGGCGTGCGTTCATGAGAAAATGCATGAATTTAGTGGACGCAAGGTCTGCATACAAATACAGAGTGATATGGCATTCTATCCTCTCTGCCTACCTCTACGGAGAACTGCGCGATGGTTTGTAAACATACTTTAACTCAGTGTTTGTTTTTTTCAGTGTTTTCTAAAATTCCGCATTATTTTAAATGATTAAGTGATTTTACCTGAAAAGTTATAAATATATCTGATACAAATACGTAAACCAATTTATAATCGAAACCACATTTTCGCTACCCTTTGACCGCACTCATATAAATTAAGTGTAGTGCTGATAAATTATTGTTTAATTCTAAATCTCTCCTAATTGCCAGTAATACGAACGTTAAACTTATAAATAAATTTTCTAGGAAATTGTAAATTCTTTGTCATACCAACAAGCAAATCCACCTACTTTAAAATTATAATTACCATACAGAAATTTTATGGTATTAAAACTGTCGAACTACTGAATAAATTGATTAAAAAAATTAGATGGATATAATATCATAAAGTTAATCTTTAGAATAATTTTTATTAAAAACCGCGTTTATGTTTAAAAAACAAATTAACCGTACAAAAATAAATATCGTCAATTTTGATGGTAGCAAATATACTAAAAGTCGTACCTGTTTTTGGCATAAAATAATTTACGTAACAGGAAACTTCGGACGAGCATTTAATTGCACTTTATTTATTTATGCATCGTCAACATTTTTTGGAATATTCTAGTTCAGACATTTGAAAAAAAAAACATGGAGACAAACTTAATGTTTAGTAATTCCTTTTTAATAATTTATGCAAATAAGCATATAATTTAGCCTTGTTTAATCAAAATTAATTAAAAATCATAAATATGCCGCTCATATTACGCGCGTGGGTCCTCCATCAGCGTCATCAACCGACTAAAGACTTAATCTTTTTTTCACAACACCGGCCACAGAACAGCGTCTTTGTCTTTCTTATTATGAGTTCTATCTTTGTGCTCTCTCTAATACAAAGGAGTTGCTGAATAAACGGACGTTCATTCCTCGCGTGGCAAGGATAAATATTTTTTGTATTTATATCCAGCATAGTTCGACAAATTTTACTTTCTAAATCCGGTGTGATAATGTTTATACGAAGATGACAAAAAATATGGGTTCATCATTTAAAAAAATGAGAGAGATATTTCAAATCTTGTATCGTATGCCGACTAGTGTTAACCTCAAGTTACCACACAGTGACTCGAGGAAGTTTTTTTTACACAATTTTTTACAATTTTTTAAAATTGTTACTTCAGCGGTAGTTCATCAAAATGTTAGTATTATTTTGTTCTACAGCACTATCAGCAACCTATGGTTACATCAAGCATTTTTATTTCTACCTACAGTCCTACAAAGAGTTTCGTTGGTAAATTTAAAAGCATCTATTACGAAGTAATCTGTAATAGTTCCACCATTTCATACACGAAGCCGTAATTTGAATAAATTAAAATAATGCCTTTCAATTCAGCACAACTTTCCCGTCATTCGTAAAATGTACAAACACTTAACGTATTCCTGAGACTCATTTAAAATGTAGACGTTTGAAATATAAATAATTATTACAATGTGTCAATGTAGAAAATACAACCAAGATGAAAACAAAGAAGATTGTGGTTGTCTAGGAAGCATGTACAGGGTTTATGATCCTCCATTGGGTAAATTAAATAATTTTACTATTATTTTATTGATTTATTTGGAAAAAAAACCACAATTTTTTCATATAATTTAAAAAGAAAATAAAGTTACAACGTAACTTTAATTGTAAAAACCATCAATAATCATTTTTCACGGCTATGTAAGTTATTAACACTTTGAGTACCGGCCGAATACACATAGAATTTACCTTGTGCCCGTCCCATTTTTGATAAATTTCATGCTTTGTTAGGGGTTTCTTAAAAGTGTCATAATTATGAAAATGCTAGGTTAAATCAATTTAAACAATATTTATTTATTTGAAATAATTGAATAAGTAATGTTTGTATGATGGTTTTGCCAACATTGGCCTTTATGGAGAGCCACATTGTGCATTGCAATGTTTGCACATATACAGGGCCTCGCTCCTTTTTTTGTGCTTTATTTATTTATTTATTTATTTATTTATTGTGGGTAACTTATATAGCGCCATTTTCGTAATAAAATACCTCAAGGGCGCTTTACATGGTGATTCTATTGTTAAGTTAATTTAATTGAAGCTTTTAAATTTGTAATTTATTTAAAATAATTTATTTTGTTGTCACGTGCTACGGATTTATTCAAATGATTTAGAGAACAAGTGGGTTTTAAGTTTTTTCCGAAACATCACTTCACTTTCACAGCCTCGCACCTCTGCTGGGAGAGCATTCCATGCCATAGGGCCTGCGACCGCAAATGCGCGCTCACCAAATTTAGTGCGCTGTTTGCGTAGAGGTATAATAACTTTTCCTCTCGCCGTAGACGCAGCTGATCTAAGCGTGAGACGCCTGTCAGCTAGTTCATCTGGAATGCATAGTTCCCTTAGATATTCCGGAGCTGAGTTGTGCAGTGACTTATACATAAGCCAACAGAGCTTGTATTCGACCCTCTGTGGAAAAAGTAGCCAGTGTAGTTCCCGAAGTAGTGGAGTGATATGACTGAACTTAGAGATTCTGAAAATAAGTCTCGCTGCGGCATTCAATACAGATTGTAGGCGAGTCATTTTGTTCATTGGTAGACCTGCATAGATACCATTACAATAATCGACTCTAGGCACTACAAACGCATTTATTAATTGACGGGCGGCATCAACCGGCAAATTTTTGCGTATGCATTTAATTTGTCTCAGCTGTTAGAAGCATGAACTTATCATTCTACTAATTTAAGCGTCAAGAGATAGGTCAGAATTGAGTAAAACTCCCAGTAGTTTAACGGTGGGTAAAACGGTACTCCCTACATTGGGTAGAGCCGTATCCTGGATCAAATTCTGTCGTCTGGCTGAAGCCACCCACAGTTGTTCAGTTTGCTTTCTATCTCGGATCCGTGTAAACACGTGATTATGATAACCACGCGATATGTCCCGGTCCCAAGTTTTCATGTAGTTTATCCGCAGCAAAAAATTAGTAAAAAAAGTCACTAGATGTCAATAAAATGCACTTTTTTGAACAGCTGGTAAATCACGTGAAAACACGGGACTGGGACACAACGCATGGTAATATAATCACGTGTTTACATGGCTCCGGGATACAAAGTGATAATCAAATGAACATGTTGAAATAACCCAGTAATATAATGAAATTAATTTAAAAGTTCAGAAATGTTAATAATTCAGAAACTGCAAATAAAATATGTAAATATAATATATAATAATAAAAAAGTTTTTAAAATACATATATATTAAAATCAAAATTAAAAATAAAATACATGTAAATATGGTAAATAAGTGCAGTTATAAATACATTTTTTTTAAATAAGAAAATGAAAATAAAAAAAAATATCGAGGAAGGTACAAAACATAAACATGAATATACAATTATCTCTTTACATACTGTGCAACATTCACCATTCTGCCTAATGTTTGTGACTTCCCCATCTCTTAAATTTTCTAAAAACGTAAAATGTGTTTAAATGTTTAACTATTTAAGTTCCAGAGGCGCGTTAACGCGCTTTTTGTTTCTGTGCTCGGAAAGCCGGCCATACAAAAATAGCGCGTAAAGACGTGTGCCTTTGTTCATTTGCTCTACCCTTCGAGGTCATGTATTTCGAACAATTTTTGATTTCGTACTCTTGGAGACATCTATTAAAAACTTGATGAAACACTAGTGCAAGAGGAATTTTAAAATTATCGACACGACAGTGAGTGAAAAAAATCATTGCCTTAGTGCCATAATGCAGGGAGAAAACACGAAAATGCGTTGGTATGAAGAAAAATGTCTTCTAAATGCGTGGGTGCCTGTCGGTGAATCAATTAAATATACAAATTTTGTTAATGTAAGTAGACACACTAGAATATTTTATTTGAAAACATTCTTATACTCGTACATCAACATAGTATTATTAAACATTACGAGAACTAGACTAGCACGTGTTAGGTTTCGTTTAATGTACAATAACTTATACTTAGAGTGACGCTTCGATGTCTCCCAACTTTCCAATCTGAGACATTGTTTCAATCTATGAAGGTGCTGGACATTAGATTTGTTTGGTGGCATGTACACATTTCTGGTCATGCAGTTACTAGAGGAGATCCCAGCAGAAAACTCGTAAGAGGTTTTCCAGGAATTCTAATTATTTAATATCAAAAACACAATGACATTTGCTCACAAATATTTCTCTTTTGTGACCCCACAAGTATTCAATGCCCTGGATGCACATGTTTAGTTCTCTAAAACAAATCCTATTTTCAGGAAAAGTGCACAAGTTGGATTTTGTCTAAGAAAAGAGACTATTGCAGGAGACTGCTGCAAGACATTGCAAAGAGCTATTTACTACTAACCGCGTTGTCCAGATGTTTATAAAATTGATTTTTATTTATGGTATTCTTTAATAATATTCATTCTTCCACTTTCCATTATGTTATATCCCAACCCAGCAAAAGGCTATTGGACTCATAGAGTTAGCAATACGTAATTATTTTTTTGAGATATTTGTCTACATACAAAAATGGTAAAAATAAAATAAATCAATATCAAAACATCCAAAATATTAATAGCCCAGCACGGATGTCCAATTGTTGACAGTAAGGAAAATAAAAAATGACGTCAAATCTTTACTCGGAAATTAAGAAAACACTGTTTACAACTTCCTTAACTCTTGTGTGGCTGTGATGTCACACTAGTCGACATAGGACACAAGCCCTCATATATCTCTCATATTTTTTAAAATAATGAATTCGTTTTTTTCGTAATCTTCAAATGGACATTTTCACACCTAATTTGGAAAGTAAAATTTGTACAACTATGCTAAATGATAATACAAAAAAAAACTATCCTTGCTACGCGAAGAATGAATGTCCGCTAATTCAGCAACACATCTATACAGATACCTTATACAAGAGAGAGCTCGTAGATATAAATCATAACAAAGAAGACAGAGACGCTGTTCTGCGGCGGGTGTTGTCTTAATCAGATTCAGTCGGTTGATGACAGTGATGAAAGACGCACACGCGTGACACGAGCGGCATATTTGTGATTTTTAATTTATTTTGCCATATCGGGGCTAAATTATATGTTTAAAAATGAATGAATTATTTTATCTTTTTATCTTAATTTAAAATGAATTATCAAACAGTATTAATCGTTTTTTTTTTTTTATGTCTGAGCTTTAGAATATTCCGTCTTTTACTAGTGGCTACACGATGTTACATCACTGCGCGCAAAGAGATTTTAGTTTAGGCATGAAGTAGTTCAGATCAATTTAATTCTGTTATTGTTGATACTCTCACACTTCAACACCAAATTCGGTGTTTAATTTTGCATGTAATATACAACGAATCGTTGATTTCTTTTGTCAACTCCAACTGGTGTAATGGCCATCTGAATCAACAAACAAAAGTCCTACACAAGCAATACTTTACCACATTTCATTCGTCAGTTTATCCGTTTGAGTTAGGAAATGTTAAGAATAGAGACCCGTCTGGAAGTGTAAGCTTAGAAATAACAAAATAATATATACGAAGAAAATGTATACACTCTGATTTTTCCTTCCCATAATAATGTCGCAATTAATGTTAAGTATGGTGAATTAACATCTTAATTACCAAAAGTAAATTCACGTGTTCCTGACTTAATTATCACGTGCAAATGAAAACATACTTACGATAAGTATGAAAGGTAAATCACAAGGATAAGTATGTAAGGTGACCAAAAATTGTTAAGTCAAAATAAAAAAACATAGAATAACATAGCGAAAGCACGCTGTAGCATAAAATGAACACTCTTCAAAATCAAAGAATAGTGTTAGATTAATTATTTTGGCACAAATTAATAAACAATCAAATGTATTCCTCCGATCTGCTTGAACGACTTTCATTTTGTGTGCCATCTAGACCGACATGACAAAATCATTTGTTTTACAGAGACAATACGTCACTAACTATTTGAAACAATCTACAATACCTAGAATAAGCGGGCAATATCGTCATAAGCAAAAAGGCAGTCAACATTTATGTTTTCAGAAATATAATAAAAATAACATTTTCTTGGTCGGTATTTTTTCCGTTTACCAAAATTATTTTTCTTATTTGTATACTGTGCGTCCGAAAACGGCAGATAAAACTGGGCTTTTTATTGGGTTTTGGATGGTCCTAGCTCCTATTTACAACAATTTAACAAAAAATATAAAAAAATAAAGACACTTCAATGGTTTATGTCATTAAAAAATGCTGATTTATAACTTTACCATAATGCAAAGAGAAAATACAGGAAATCGTTTGCATCGAGATAAGTCAGACCGAGTTTCCTCAACGCTTTGAGCACCGGCCGAATACACATAGAATTTACGCTGTGCCCGGCCCATTTTTGTGAAATTTCATGCTTTGTGAAGGGTTTCTTACACTTGTCATAATTATAAAAATACTAAGTTAAATCATTTCTTACTTTTTATATTTATTTGAAATAATTTAATAAGTAATTTTTGTATGATAGTTTTGCCAACATTGGCCTTTACCGAGAGCCAAATTGCAATATTCGCATATACCTACTGCGTCAAAATCTTTTTTGTGATTTGTATCCCGGAGCCGTGTAAACACGTGATTATGATAACCACGCGATATGTCCCGGTCCCAAGTTTTCATGTAGTTTATCAACAGCAAAAAATTAGTAAAAAAAGTCACTAGATGTCAATAAAATGCACTTTTTTGAACAGCTGGTAAATCACGTGAAAACACGGGGCCGGGAAACAACGCGAGGTTATATAATCACGTGTTTACACGGCTTTGGTATACAAAGTTTTAAGTTTCATAAGCGTCAATTTAAATTAAACCAAAATCATTTGAATTGATAGTAAAAATTGATAGTAAAAATAAACAGTTATCTTTTGTGTATGTCAAATGTAACTACACAAGGTATAACGCATACTTCTCAATTAATTATCTGTGGTAATTCTCAATACCTGAAATCATCGTGATTGCCGCGCTAAAAGTATATTTCAAATTAGAAAATCATTTTTTTCTTTCTTGTATGATATTGAACATTTGTTTGTCTTTAAATTTGTACAAAATACTTTAATGTTTATTTATACATCGACCGGTTTTAAGGTCACCTTCTCATCATCAGGATTTTTACGGATAGTATACACGCAATTAGAATCTAACACCGACGTATACTGATAACACTTTAAACAATCTTTTAGGAATAATTATAACGTGATAGATATGAATTATTTGAATTCGTTTCGGTTAATTTTATTTCCAAATTACGGATAGAAAAAAAGATTTTATTAGCTTCGTTTTTAATGCATTTTAAAATTTAATTCAATTTCCTTGACAAACATGTCTCAATATTGGAAATGTTTTTGATTTTTGATTAGCATTCTTCCAGGCTTTTAATATTTTTTTATTTTAAATGCATACCCACACACAGCCCATGACTTTGAAAGCTTTTTTTTGTTTAAAGCGTATTTTGCATCGTAACATTTGTTGTTAAAAGGAAAAAAATATTTCTTTTAAAAAAAATTAAAAAAGAATAAAATAAAATAAGCCGATTGAATAAGCCTGAAGAACTGAATTTCCTAGTACGTCACACTCTTTACGTCCTCACTAATAAAATATTATTACTTTTGATGATATAATTTAAAAAAAAATGCTTTTCGCACCTGATGGTGCATAAAACATTACATTGGTACACCAATCGCAGCGTATCTTGATATTTTTTTTTTAATAATAATAATAATATTAATCGGGCATTTTGAGAAAAAAATCACACTCACCCATCAAAAATAATTTTCAAAATATTTGCATATTTCCAATATAAAGGTAAGATGATCAGTCTTACCCTTCAGATATTAGTCCATGGACTATAAAATGTTTTAATTTAAAAACATCCTTTTATATAAATATTACCTATCAACTGTGTTGGGAATCGAACCCGAGACCTTTTGCATGGTTGGCAAACGCACTGACCATAACACCACGAGACCAATGATAGTATAAACTTTGTTTTGTTTGAAGTTTAATCATTAATTTGCGAAAATTACCACATTACGTCTATAAAGTAAAACATAATAGTGTTTTAAATTGTATTTTACCTAGTCTGTTTAAAATTATGACCAAGCAAAGGCAGAACTGTAAATCTCAAGTTTATGTTATCACAGAGATAGTTATATTTGATGATCCGAGGCACGGAAAGACAGTAACTGTCCTACAGAAACAGTAGTGCCAAACTTCTCCTAGGTTAAAATAGAGCTATAAAGGTTAGATGAGCGGCTTGTCTGTTGGCGCCAAAATTTCCACAACCAGCGGTAATAATGGTTTCGTTTTGTACAAAATGAACGAAAGACATAAAAGCGGTCCAAAAATAGTACGGAAAATTACGTTTTTGTAAGCATGTTGCATTATTTCTTTATATTGTATTGAACATGTACAATATTTTGGACTAACAATAGACAGACAATTGACTTGGACAATTGACATCAATAATGTGATTAGCGAAATAGCAACATATTCGAGTCTTTTTTCAAAAATCATTTTTTATTTTCCAAAAATGGAAAAAATCTTATATTTGAAGCCTATGTCAAATCTTAAATACGTTTTACGCAAAAACTTTGAGGAACAGGAAACCAAAATGACATAATTTGCTTTGTCCCCATTTAGATATTTTTAATACAAAATTTTGCGAATTAAAAAAAAAACTTTTTGAAACACTGTAAAATAAAACATTTGTCAGTGTGTAATAAGTTAATGTTCCTTTAATTATGTTTATTTTATTATAATATTAAAATTTTTAATTGGACACTATATTATGAAAATTCCTCTCTTCTACTTCTACACTTTATTTCCTCATCTTTTTCAGAGCTCTCTTTTTTTTTCTTATGTCTTATATAATATATTATTTTTCTCTTTGCTGTGTAACATGTTCTCTCATTATATTTGTGAAAAACTTTAACTGGATGTATGTACTATTTTTTATATTTTGTATTCTTATATAACAACTGTTGTTTTTCCTTAATAAATAAAAATAAAATAAAAAAATAGACTACAACGACGGCAAAATTAAATATTGAGGCTAGTTTATGACCTAATTTATCTAACACCAACTAAAGCACTCTTTTAAAAAACTAAACAAATAAATATAAACGAACTTTTTAAACTAGAATCTTTAAAATTTATTCATAAGTTAGCCATTCATATCATTGCAGAAAAAAAACTAAAACTTGAAAATAATTATAATAAACATAAACAAATATAAGAATATAAGAATATCAAAACAGTATCGCATACAACGTTCCAAAACGAGACAAGGACAATCGAGATTCATAAATCAAGGACTGAAATTATACCATAAACTACCAGACAAAACTAAATAAAAGACTCAAACAACCTTTTCAAAAGATGTAAAGTAAAATATCACTATTTTTGTAAAATAAATGTAACAATCCGAAAGGGTTAATAAATAAACATATTTTTTTTTAAAACCCGTCATTTATAACATTTATTTATTCTGTCATTAAATCTCATCGGGCATAAGAGGGGTATCTAGGCCACCTAAGGAGCATATTATTTTTATATTTTTTTTGTTAATCACCATTTTATATTTTTATTATTTTATGTATGAGAGTTGAATACTTTGTTCTAAAAACATCTAATGTCCAAAATTTTCTGTAAAGATATTATTGGATTTTATTATTCTCTGCGCCCATACAATCATTCATTCCAAATATTTCTAAAAAAAACGTAAGTACCTCATATTTACTTTTGAAAACATAGTGTTTTGGTGAAAACAGCAATTATCCACATTTATTTATTTGAAAACAGCAATTTATAGATAAATTTGTTTGAACACAGTACCGTATTTTTCAAACCAAGCACTTTTTACTCTGAAAATTCAACTGAAAATTGAGATGCTTCTCATGATTTGATATAACGGCAGATTGAGAACAAAATGCCACGCTCTACAGAAAATAAAAACTTTTTCAGCCAAACATCACTAATCGGATATAGAAAGGAAGCTTTTCAATAATTTACTACAAAATCTACGGAAAGAAATACATTACGAAAAAGTTAAGCAAGTAAAATGTTTGTAAGTATATATATATATTTTTTTTTTTAAAAACCTTTATTTTTGCATAAATAAACAATACGAAACACTTAAGGTTGAACTTGCCAAAAAAGAGTCTAGCTCTTGTGTTGTATTGTACTGTGTATTGTGTTGTATTCAACGTATGTATTGTAAAAGCAAGTATGTATAAATATTATGTACATATATATCTGCGTATATTTATACGCAGATATATATGTACATAATATAAGTTATAAGTTTTGTATTTTTTAAATTTTTAGTTGTTTATTTATGTATTACTTTTATTCGTATCGCATTTTTTTCTATTTTTATACTACGCGTATTTTCTACACTTGCCAAACACGGGAGCCTGACTCTTTTTTGGCAAGTTAAACCTGAATTGTTCAATTTTTAAATTTTATTTATGTATTGTTTTTATGTTAAATAAAAATTAACGAATGAAAAAAAAGTTCAAAAAATTGTGTTATGGTCAAAAATTGATTGATAAAATAATGTCTATGAAATACTGTCCAGTAAAAAAGTTTTATTTTGTTTATTATTAGTAGCATAAAAAATATTGTTAAATTTGTAATTTTGAGTTCCGGCAAAAACGGTCATTCCATTGGCTACGCCCTAATACATCACGATTGATGTTTATTTGTTCCCGACCATTTAAATTTGTTGAGAATATTATCACAAATTTTGATATCACATCCGCCAAAGCCAAACATGTCGCGTTTTTCTGGCAAACGTATTTTTATTAAATTTATTTTTTACATTTATGTATGAAAACATTTCTCCACAATTTCATATTGATTTTGAAGGTACAATTAATTATTTTTAATCCATTTCACATATTTTTATCGGTATTTGTAGTATCTGATATTTACAAATGGTCGACATCGATTTGTATGATTAAACAAAAAATAAATTTTAATTAGCATTTCTACCACTATGTAGCGCCGTGTAAAGACATAGTAAAAAACATATTTAAAAACCCAGTAAAATACGAAGGTAAACCAAAATACATTGTCAGAAACATTCTAAAAGACATAGTTAAAAAAAAATTGTATAGCATAAAACACCTTTGAATTAAACATAGACGTTGTAAACAAAATATTTGTTAAAAAAAAAAGTAAAACATGTCATAAAAAAGGTGTATAAACAGTCAAAAAAAACAATATGAAAGGTAATGAGGATCTTCAAAAATTTGATCAATAAAAACTATGATGCTATTTCATTAAAAAGCTTAAAAACAATAGACAATCTTGGAATTCACTTTAAACACTTTCTCAAAAAATTGCTGGTTTGTGACAATTGAGGTTTTTAAAACCAGGTGTTCAATAAGGAACTTCTTTCTTGAAAATGTACGAAAAAAATAATAAAAAACATAAAAAACGGACTATTTTAAATGACGTCACTGTTTCATATGAATTAACCTTTGATATGAGAGTTATCTGAGATATCCGATGGCGACCTCCGTGGTGTAGTGGTCAAGACGCTTGACTCACACACGGAAGGTTCCGGGTTCGATTCCCGGTGAGAACACAAAAATTAAATGTGATTTTTCTTAAGCTTGGGCGTTCTGTGATGTAATTCACCACTGTAATTGGGCTTCCTGGCCTGTTGTGGTGCAAAAAAAAAAAAAAAAAACTTAAAATATCCGGTTTGCTTGCCATGGATCGAACACTTTTTAAAACATCGTAGCGCTGATAACACATTTTCCGAATTTTTTATTTTTTTTTGGTTTAGTTTGAAAGTCTATTGACAAATTAAAAAACCGAAAAAAACCAATGAACTTCCTCATTATTGTTACCAAAAGCAATTTTTACATGTTTACAAGTGTTGTTCAAAATTATCGCTCTATTTTCAAGAAGACACAGATGCACTGTTGGTTTGGAACAACCCTTTCGCCTCAAATGACAGAAAGTTTCTGTTGTGCGATTAGTGTTTGCACTTCAGATTTGGGGAGCACTTAAATTTGTAGTTGAAATCATAACAGAGCGCTGGATGGCGCTGGTTGGCCGTCTTCCAAACTCTCTCATAATGAACTCTTCGTTCGAGAGCCGATTTAACACTGGCTCGTGAAACAAAGCGCTCACACCACTAACTACGCGATTTCGGCGTGTATAATGGAGTTGGTAGTTTTTGGCGGAGACTTGTATCTGAACTAGCCTAAACCTCTAATCTATGTATGAGCAGATTAAACTAAATTCTCTAGCTACGCTTTTCGACTTATAGAATATATGTTTTATGCTTCATTCAACTCACACGATTAGATTATACTGTAAAATTATTATTAGCTACAAAATATTAGGATTTGTACTTAGAACAGGAAAAGATTTTAATAAATTAAATACATAAAATATCTTTACACATCTCTAGTTAGGAGCCAACTGAATTATAATTCTTCAATATGGTCACTTTATCAAATCACTTTCTCAGAGTCTATTGAGAGAGTTCAGAATAAGTTTCTTAGATATATTAATTTAAAGATGGGTTTTCCTAGTGATTAATCAAATCATCACAAAATATTAGTCTCTTTAAAATGAACTAAATTGCAAGAACGACGAACATCTACCGATTTACGACGTTACATAAAATATAAAAAAACAATGTTTTATACCCCCGATATACTGAAGTTGATTTCCTTTCATGTACCACCTAGGTTTAGCAGAGCATCAACAAAATTTTATTGTCAAAATTCTCGAACGGTGGCTCAATATAACTCACCTATTTTTAGATTACAGAGTACCGGGAATGAATATGCATCATATTTCGATATATTTAGTTTATCTCTGCCTAATTTCAATAATAAAGTGACCAACATATTCTTATCAAAAAAAGTAAATCAACTTCAGGAAATCAGATAAGAATACTCATAATTTGATTAATTGAAGTATTTCGTTATTTTATCGGAAACTTATTACAAATTTAATTACTTCAAAATATGTATGTATTTCAAGTAATTTATAATGTGTATATTACCTTTATTAATAGATCATACTCGATTTTTTTTTTTGCACTCTTTAAACCACATATATTTAAAAGGCGAAAATGCAGTAAACAAACAAATAAATAAAATACTTCATCATAAAGAAGAAGTTCAGTGTTACAGGAAATTTGGTATTCAAAATGTTTTTTACGAAGCTTTTCAAAAAAATATGCAATAAAAAAAAAACGGTTTAAATAAAAACGAATTACCAAACAACGTCAAAGGTTTATGTGACCATGTGTTTGCGTTAGCCAAGAACTTATATGGCGTTTTTATGTTGTTGTGGCAACCGGAAAAAGATTATCGTTTTCCGATATAGCCATTTTTATCGATCAACAATGCTTTGAATATGTCCAGATGTTTGTAGACAGGCTGGATTTTCTCCCTAGGGAGTGATTAAGATGTAAATTTGTTGCAACAGGGTAAAATGGGACTTAATCATTGCCCAAGGAGGAAATTGATTTATTTGCTTATTTTATTGGGTAAACAAACAGTATATACATAAATATTGACAATTTCTTTGTATATTAGTGTAAGACACTCATGCACAAACCTAAAAATTCGTTACACTAAAGAAAATCATTGAAATTACGTCTACTATAGCAAATGTAAAAGATTAGAAATGAAAACTATAATTATATTAATAATATTAATTAAATAGCTGCTTTTCTTAATACTTCAATGATATTTTGCTTAAATTTGCATACATTGTTACAAAAAATATTAGCCTCGGTAAATATATTGTTATATTGCTCGCATATTCTAGGTATTATATATTGTTTTAAATAATTTATTGATGCGTTGTCGGATTGAAACAGAAAATTTTGTCTTGTCGGTCTAGATGGCGCACGGAATAAAAGTCTTTCATGTAGATTAAGGGATTCAATTATATTATTTATTAATCTGTATGAAAATAACTGCTCTAACAGTATTTTTTGGTTTTAGAGAGTTTATTCCATGATCCTGCATACTTTTAGCATAGTTAGAGAAGTAAAAGTTTAAATCGGTAGTGGACATGTTTAGAAAAAAAAAATGGATCCTTTCTAGTCTATTAATATTAACATTATATTAAGGAGACCAAATAGGGGACGAACAAATGTTTTATAAAGTTTTTCATAATATGTATCTGCATGTTATAATGGTTTTGATACCCGCATGATAAGAACTACTATTTTATTTGTATTTTTCAGGGCAGATTTCAAGAAATTTAACCAGTTTGTAAACATTTCGACGCACTCAAAGCGTTGATGATTAAACCAATTGGTATAAAAAATGGTTCAGCCGGATGAATCTCACCCAAGTGATAAAGGTTTCACCTTTTTTACTTCACAAAAGGCAACAGATGGAAGAGTTAGGAAAATGTGGATGTTAAAAGGTAGGCAGAATAGTAAATGTTACGCAGTGTGTAAAATGGTCACGTAAACCAGCCAATGAGAGATCAATAGCCCTTTTAATGCCTAGGGTTTCATATTCCTTTCTTAAAAATGTTGTAACAAATTTAGACGTTTAGCGTGTGTACAAACTATTAAGTTGCTCGTACAAAATTTTTAAATTAAACCTATGTTTTTTTTTCTTCTGTCAGTTATATTTAACCGTTCAGATGTGTTTTAATCACTCTTAGACCAGGGTTTGTGACCTTGAGAGTAGCGTAATTTCAAAATTTTGGCGATGATTTTCAAATTAACTAAACTAAATATAACAATAGCGATTATACAAATATGATAATTAAAAAAATAATCATAGAATAATACGAAACTTAAAATTATTTTTTTAAATACAGACCATTATTATAAAAAAAAAACACCGCTTTTCCTTATTTAAAGATCAGACAAGCATTCTTGACAAAATAAAATATTGGATTCAAAGGTGGTTCTACTCTGCAATATTTAATTGTTCACAGACTTGCACTTAAAGCGTCAACCTGATAACCTTACTTTAATGTCACAAATAATCAATCTACACTTAATTTTGTGTTTTAATACAGTAATTTTTACGCCATTAGATACGGAAATGAAATTGGTGTAAATGATAGGATAAATTTAAATAAAATGATTCACGCTCAGTATCAAGAAGTTGCCACATCTATATATTTTATTTAGAAATACTTAAAAGAATTATAATACCTATATTACAACTCCTGAAAAAATATTTCATAATATTAAGTAATAACATTTTATAATCAACTCATTTTATCTATTTTAATCATTTACATATTACACAGAGATGAAAAACTTCAAAAATTTTAACATATTACTTTGACATATTGCAATAGAAATGAAGATTTTTTTTCAGAACTAGTTTGAACCAGCCAATGACAGGTCATAAGCCCTGTGGATGCCTAGACTTTTATTATTCCTTCCTCTTAAAAGTTCTTCGTCTCTGTAGTAATGTTTGTACTTAAATATCCATAGGGGGTTGAATCCAGTCCATAACTACAAAAAATTGAACAAACTCAAAACATTGTTGATAAATCCACCTGGTCCAAAAAGAAGTATAAAAATTAAAAAAAACATTTTCAGGCGTTGCCTAGTAAGTGGGTGAAAAAATTTTGTCATATGAATCTCACCCGCAACAAAAAAGGTTTCAGCTCTTCAACTTTGCAAACGTCAACAGATGAAAGAATCGAAGGAATACAGATGTTTAAATATAGGCAGAATGTTTAATGTTACACTAAATGTAAAGTTGTCACTTGAACCAGCCAATGACTGGTCATAAGCCCTGTGGATGCTTAGACTTCTTTATTCCCTTCTCTAAAAAGTTCTTCATCTCTGTTGTAATATGTTATTTGATTTATGTTCAAATACATGTACGATACGATTTTGTTTATCTTTGATGCAGGTGCACTAAAAATGCATTGCAGTTAAAGCTCTTTCAACGGGTGGTAGTTTCGCTAAAACATTAAGACCGGGGTTAAATTATATTGCCAGAAGTCTTTTAGTACTGGCTGGTCCGGTGGCTGCACTAGCGTCCTTTGAAGGTATTCAGAGAAAATGGGCTCGCAAATCTTGATGCAAATAGTAATGGACCACGGAAGAACGTTTTGAAAGTCAAAGGACACTCAAAGCTTTCATTTAAAGCTCTGTGCGGTGGAGAATACCTTGGATTTTAACGCAAGCGCATCTCTGAATATTTGTAGATAAAAAATACAAATATGTAAATACGTGAAAACGTACATGATTATGTTTATTATTTAGTTATAGAAAAGTCTGAAAAGCAATGAAATTAAACTAAAGATATGAACTCTTTTTTTCTATGATTTATTTTGTTGCCCTTTAATAATAAGGAATATTTTTGTGTTTTTTTTCAATATTTTTTATGTCCCTTTTTATTTACTATAAAAAAAAAAAAACTATATTATCTTTTACAGAATATTTTATTTTTTCTTTCTTATGTTAAACAAAAATATTAAAACTGTCCATTGTTTATTATAAGAGCAAAAATTCATCAATATTTTCTTGTAAACCCACGAACAGGCTATGCTTTTGTGGGATTTTTTTGTTCACTATTTTTCTATTAATATGTATTTTGTTTATATGTAATTATGCTTTATTTTTTGAATACTCTGTTTTATTATTATGTTTATTATAAGAAAACAAAAAAAAAAAAATAAAATAATAAAGAAAAAAACAACAACAAAAAATATGAGAGCAAAGAGACACAAAGAATGGACTATGAAAGTCTAGACATTTATATGGCAAATGATCTGTTGTAAGTAATTTTTTTTCATGAAACAAGCTAAGAGGCCCTAATCACAATGGTTTAAAAATGAAAATTTAAGTTTTCCTCAATGGGAATCCAATCCGAAGCTTTCCGAGCTTGAGTGAAATTTATTAGCTATTCAACTACGGGGGTCGCATATTTTAGTGATTACTTTATGTGGAGTGTAACATTTACCACTTTTTCTTTACTCAAATATCTGTATGTCTTCAGATATTTTTTTTACTTTTGTGAAGTAAAAAAGCTGAAGTCTTTATTGATTTGGGGGGTGCAACGTCTGTGATAGGTCATTTGCTCTGTAAATGCTAAAGACTTTATTTAAAATCAATCCGATCAACTTAATTTTGTCAGTTTCATAACTTTTTTAACCTTAAACATACATACCGAGTGAAAAAACTCCCGCGAGTCACTGTGCGGTAACCTGAGGTTACCTTAAGTAATCTGATGTTAGAAACTGATCACCTGATAATCACTGTCTCTTTTCATCTTATTAAAAATATGTGTGTCTTGCTTAGTGATTTAATTAGATTACAAACGCTTTATACGTTTGTCTCAGGTTACTGGGTATTTTATCATTTTCGAAGATCCTGATGATCTAATATATCTAAATATGTGATATAATTTTTATCTTATGTGTTAGGATTTACTTGACAATTACAAATAAATGTAGCAATATTCATTATGGTTGCCAAGATATTAATGAATTAAGTGCAATTTGCAACGCCGGTAACATCACAGGAACGGGCGGGTTAAGGGGTGAAATCGAACCTCGTTTACGATTTGGACATACTCAAATATTGTTGAAAAAATTTTTTTTTGATGTGTAGTGCACTAGGTGTAAAAATGCTGCGTCTTATTCATCCTTCAGCATAGATGTATGATGATAAATACAGCAACTGAACTATACAACACTTTAACTTCAAAACTTTAGAAACTAGAAGAAAGGCAAATGACTTTTTATATTTATATAAAATTGTAAATGGTAGATTGGAAAGTTCAAGCTGTTTAAGTACGATAAAAATTCGTGTTCCTAATAGTCATACCTTGAGAAACCCAAAAACATTCCACATAGATTAATTTAAGAATAATTTGTCCTTCTTCAATCCAGTATCTAGAATGAGCAGATTATATAACACCATTGAAAACGTAAAGATCGACATTTTTTACGCTGGATTGTTTAAGATTAAGAAACGTATACAAAATGCGTTTTTATATTGATATATTAATTTTGATGGACTTCATTGCTGGTTTTGTTTCGATGCATATTTTGTTTATTGTTTTAATTAGTATTTTATGAATTGTTAATATTAATGAATGATTATTAAAAAAAAAAAAATATTTTAATTTTTAATTTTATTTAATTACGTATTTTATTCATGTTTATTTTATTATTAACTCGTACAATTTGTAAAATTTTATTTTAATTTTTACAATAATTAAAATTCAATCAAATATATAATCTGGCTCTTTTTATATAAATATGTATTTAGTTAGTGTTTACATGTAATGGATTAAAGTGTAAATTTTTAAAAATTATTTCAATATTTATGTTTATTATGTATTATTTTTCATTGTTTCTAAACTAAATAAATAAATAAATATATTTTGGTAAATAAACAAACAAAACAAAACAGGGTTTCCCCGTAAATGTAGGAAGAAAGGATAGAACGCCACATCGTCGCTGATTATACCGCGTAACTTGTTTTTTTTTTAATGAAATGTTTTACTGCAATGAATTCGTTTTAAGGAATAAAAGCTGTTTGTTTAAAATGAATTTTAATTTTGCTTTAAATTATGATAGTTTTGTGAGGTGAATTGATCAGTTTTACGCTTTAGTTGCAAGTCCAGGAATGAAATATTGGAGTTTAAAAAACCTTTATAATCAACATTTCACGTCCACTTTGCAAGAAATCGATCCCAGGGCCGCGATTATGAAAGCTATCTTCATCAGTACATAGCGAGATGGTATGGAATAAAATCGATATATATGTACAAAAATGTGTATACTTATATGAAACTTCAGAAAATTTTCGTTGGATTGAGATACGCTGTATTTAGTGGACTAATAAACTGCCCTATGCACATTGGGGGTGAATAAAGTTATGATAATGATGACGATTAAAATTCATTGAAGATGAATAATAGTTTCCAGCAGTTACATTTGTTTCTACCCCTAAGGACCGTGCACATGTAATTGCACTCATTTATTTATGGATGTCGAGGGAGGACGTAAATATGCCAGCCAAAACGCAACAAAGGTATGAACGCCACTATTTTCAGTACTGAAATAGCTAATACTACTTCCGAAAACTGTTAAAATAATTCGCCATTCAAAATATTTGTACTTAAAACACTCGTTTTATAACAATTGTACGTAGAAATTCAAACGATTTTGTCTATTCAATATTATTTACTCATATTCGATTGGCTTAACAAGGATTTATTCCACACAATAAAACAAATTTTGTATGTATGTAACCAGGAAAAAAATGAGTTAATCGACGGTTTTTTGATTTTTTTTTTCAACTCTCCTATCTGTTGATTTTTGTGAAGTTAAATATCTGAATCCTTCATTGATGCAGGTGAGTTTCATCTACATACTAGGCAATTCCTAAAAAAAACACACTTCTTCTTGGACCGGTTGTCAAAAAAGACACTGAAGTATGTAACAAGTTACCAAACAATTTTAAGAATAGTGAGTTAAATACAAGAGACGTATGCTCAAATTATGGCTAATGAATTTTATTTTTTTTCTTAATGATAGTTTTCATTTGTTATAATATATAAAAAAAAATATATGTTTCAATATGTCATGTTTTCAAAAATAAATTCTTTTTAATGTAGGTTTAATATAAAACAATCGAAGCTTTATATGATATAAGAACCTGCTGACGAGTTTTATGCTTTCAATTCTGCAGGAATTTAATTTTAAGATGATTTATTAATGTTAGTAAATATTTGTATTTGACTACTTACCGAATTTTTGTGTCTATCTACCGGTTTCGAGACGTACCCGTTTATAACGGATGGTGTTTGCATCCCCTTTGCGTGTAATTTATGTATTTTTTCGTAAATACTGTATTAATTCGTAAATTCGGTATTGATTTATGTTGGTGTAGTGAGTGTCTTGACGAACAGACGGGTACGTCTCTAAACCGGTAGACATAAACAGTCGGAAAATGATCAAATACTTATATATACTAACGTTAATTAACATGTTTGACAAAAAAGTTAATGCTTTGAACATAAATAATATTTAAGATTATTCTGTAAACATTTTTAAAGAAAACCTTAGTTTTAAACATTATTTGACGTTTTTCCAAAAGTTTGTAGACAGGACAGGATTTCACGCTTAAGGCTGTTATTAAAATTTACATGTTACAACATAGGTAAAGAACATTTTAAGAAAGGTAATATGGAAGTCTAGATATTTAAAAGGATTATCCATCAACATCTATAACATGACGAAAATTATGCAATTTAAGATTTATTTATTATCATCATATTATACACATAGAGTTAATACATTTATACAATGTTGCTTCAACTATCTAACTAGGGTTATTTACCCCGTTCTAAGCAAGTCAAAAAATATATATAAAAAACGGTAATCAATACAAAGAAAAATAAACAAAGTTAGTAAGTGCAGTGAAAAACATAGTAAAACTCACAGTTAAAAATAAACAAAGTTAAAATGTAGCAATAAATAAAGTAAAAACGTATTAAAAACCCAGTAAAATACATAATAAAAATAAAATACATAGTAACATAGTAAACAACGTTGTAAAAGATATGGTAAAAAAACATATTGAAAATGTAGTAAGTACTTAGTAAAAAACAAAATACATAGCAAGAAACAATGTTAAAGACATAGCAAAAAAGACATTTAAAAAGAAAAACATAGTAAAATACATATTAAAAAAATAACACAGTGAACAGGAAAAAACAATACATTATGGATTTCCGCAGTTATAGAACGAGAAGCGGAGGTATTTTTAGACTTCTTAAGGTAAAACTGGCTGGAACTTAAAACAACATATAAAAATGTTTAATGAGTGACCAGAAAGTTTTAGGGAAGCTGAAAGCATCTCCACTTTTTGAGCAAAATGCTATTAGTATATTAGAGATTAATTAGAGATTAAGAAAATTCATTTGTGTATTATGTAGTTTTTTAGATACATGCATTGTAGATTAGATGTATTTATTAAAATTAAAAATTAATAATGTTTTATTTTGATTTCTTGTATTGTTATACTAGTTAGTAAATTTACGTTGATGTGTAAATTTCCGACCTAAACTTTTGACAAAGTGGTCGCTTTACGCACTGTGTAACATTCACCATTCTGCTTCGGTTTGAACATCCATGTTAAGGAGTGGACGAGGTCTAAAGAAATACCTAGTACTGAGGAGGATAATTTAAAGAGTGGACTGATTTGTTGGGGTAGAAAGGTTGCGGAACTGCATTTACCTGCTAATGATGAGGCGTGACGTGATTTGGAATCTGGTGGAGAAGCTGGCGGTCTCTCAAAGCTGACACAGATCGGTTGTTGTTATTTGAAGGACGCACTTCACTTATAGGATGTTATTTGTGTACTGAAGGTTGAACGTTTTTTCAGGCACTCGCACGCGTGATTATTGTTACGTAAGCTGCGATAAGAAAATGGAAAGAACAGGAAAGTACATATTGTCACAGTTCAGAGTTGTTCCAAATAGTCCGTGTTGGGCTATGTATAGCGTGTGAGCTCGCCAATATATGACAGTAAAAATTTTATTGTCTTTGAATTTCCTAGAATTTTAACCGTCGAAAAAAAAGAAGATTGCAAATAAAATCAACAGACAATGGAAATTTGATGTGTATTATTTTAATAGATTGTTTATAACAGAAAAATACATAGAGAAATATGCATTTTTATTTTTTGTAATAAAAACAGTCTAGTAAATTCGAATAAATAAAAATACGCTTAATATTAACAATATTAATTAAAATGCAAAAATAACATTGAATACTTGAAAAATAAATATTACTGAGTGTTACAAACATAATTTAAAAAACGGATAGCGATTAAAAGTAAAAACTATCTTTAGTTTAATTCTTTTAGCGATAAATACATAAACATTATAAAACAGGAGTTATACAAATACAAAAATAATATTGTAACTAGGTGGCTACCTACACGGTTAAATTTCGAAATACCACGCAATTTCTTATCTCGGCTACGCTATGTAAAATGAAAAAAAATATTTAAATTAATAATTTCATCACGTCATGAAGTCGCCCCTGGGTAGCGCCTGCTAACGTCAATCAACAAAAACATCCTCGTTTTAATTACAATATTTCGGCTACGCCATAAATCTCTTTTTTTAAATAATTTCTCACGTCACAAAGTCGCCCCTGGGTAACGCCTGCTAACGTCAATCAACAAAAACATCCTCGTTTTTATAAAAGTATTTCGGCTACGCCATGAATTTCTTATAAAAAATGTCAAAACGTCACAAAGCCACTCTCGCTACTGACATCATTTACAAAAACATAATTATTTGTGCTTTTTTCAGGTACGCAACATTTTTTTTAAATACACCTACCTAACCGATAAAATACTATTAGTAATTAAACCAAGGTGTGCTTTAAAGTTCCGTATGGCCAAATAATATTATTTATTATTAGAATATTAATGACATGTAGTTCAAGCATTGCTGCATTCACGTTGCTTTACTTCTGAGAGCTCAACTGCTATGTTTTTCTATGGTTATGTTAATGTCATCTGTCATGTATTGGCGAGCTCACAGGCTATACTTACGCCTCCGTGTTTTGTTAAACAAACATTATAATAAAGATAATTATTAACTTACAATATTTGAGTTTTTTTCAAATGTTTGTAGACAAAAGACTGGATTTCACCCCCTCGGGAGTCATTAAGATTAACAAATTACAACAGGGATGGAGAGTACTAAATCAACAAATGGATGAATTTATGAATTATTGATGTTCAAATATAGGCTAAATGGTGAATGTTACACAGTGTGTAAAGTGGTCACTTAAACCAGCCAATAACAGGTCATAAGCCCTGTAAATGCCAAGACTTCTATATTCCTTACTTTAAGGTATTCTCCATCCCTGTCGTAATTTGTTAATCTTAAAGACTCCCGAGGGGGTGAAATCCAGTCTTTTGTCTTCTAACATTTGGACAAACTCAAATATTGTAATAAAGCCAACTGGCCCAAGAAGAAGTTTGAAAATTGGAAAATTGTTTTCATTCGTTGCCTAGTATGTGAAATAATTCAGTCAAATGAATCTCTTCACAACACTAAAGGTTTCAGCTCTTTAACTTCACTAAAATCAACAAATGGATGAATCCAAGAAACATAGATGTTCAAACATAGGCAATATAGTGAATGTTACACAGTGTGTAAAGTGGCCACTTAAACCAGCCAATGACAGGTCATAAGCCCTGTAAATGTCTAGATTTTCATATTCCCTACTTTAAGGTATTCTTCATCTCTAATGAAATTTGTTAATTGTTTATTTATTAATTGCATCGTCTGAGTAGCATGTAATGGTAATGACTTTGTCTCCCTCAGTTCTAGATTTACTACTTCCTGCATTCTTAAAAGCGTTTTTGCGTATTTATTTTTTTTCTGTAAGAAAAGGTTTTTAGCTTGTATATTGTTGTGTTATATTTAGTTACAAAGGTGTAAAACTTGCTTTGTTTCTTTTTGTTCTTAATACGTTGTTTTTTAAATAATAATAATATTTAATTTCCGAATTGAGTTGTAAAATAACTCCTGGGAATGTAACTCATATGAATTATACTTCTTTAAATATTAAGTGTAATTTTTTTATTTTATTTAAAGAACTTTTAATTTATTTTTATGGAACAAATAAACGTACATGCAGCTTAATTTAAATCTAAATAAATTTATTGAAAGTATATATGATATTAATTTTAATAATACATTATTTCTTCGATCGAAGTCTATTTTCTTTGGTTTCACCTTAATTCTGGTTTTCTTATCCGTGTAATTCACAAGGGTGTAGTTAGCTTTCATTCCAGTAACTTTCGACATGACATAAGGGTTCGTTTCTTGTGCTAAGGGTAAGTTCACGAAGTACCGAAGAAACAAAAATACTTTGTTGCTGAGCGGAGCCTAATGAAGTAAACGTAAATAAAACCTCTCAAGTAAACATTTTTTCAGTCAAGTTGATAGTTACAGTTAGTTAGAATTTTTTTAATTTTACCAAAGAACTTTTTATGAATAGTTTTCTGTCTCGATAAACAACATTTTATTTATTTATTTGAATATAAGCGAAATAAACTGCTTTATATAAACAAAGTGCCAGATGATCTACTAACTTAAATCCAATTAAATGTCTACAGTAAGTATTACAGTTATAGTGTGTGAAAAATAGACGTGTCATTTAGTGTCTTACGTGTGATTGTATATACATGAGTATGAAAGGATGTGTGCGTGTGCGAATATAGTACGTGTAAAGAATGTGTTTATGTGTGTGCCTGTCAATATATGATATAAAAATAAGAAAATAATAATTATCACTTAAAAACATTCAAATACATAGAAATACGCACAAATAATACAGATACATACATACATACATACATAAATACACAAATATGCATATACAAAATAATAATACCATAGTCGTTGCAAACTGTTAGTCATCCAGTTAATTAACTCTTTCATTCCCTCACCTAAATATACAAACAATACATTATTTATTATACGGAATAAAATATTAACAATTGTTTATTTTTAAAACTAGATATGATTGACTTGAATATTGATCCAACATCGATGAAATCAAGAAAAAAAAATCGTTTTGTTTTTGACATTTATAAATTGTATTTTAATATTTAATTCAGCACGATTGCCAATTACAATGTACTATATGATTAGAAGAAAAAATGCCCAAAAAATGTTATGGTCCAACATATAGTCCATGAGGTTCAAATCGTCAGTAGGGTCGCAGTGAGTCACATCTTGCGGCAGGGTGTGATTCTATAAAATGCTGCGAATGCCCAGTTGCATTCCACCGACAACACTACTGCCTAGTTCAACTCGTTACCATCCACGTCGCGAACACTGGGGCAATGGGATCACACTCATAGCGGTGTGATCACAGCAAATAACGAGAGAATGAAAGGCAAGTTTCTGGCGCCTCCAAACCAGAACCAACCAGCTAAGGGAAGGTAACTTCGACAGAAAAATCCATCAGAGAAGGCAACGGAAAACCATTCGGGTCATCTTTTCCCAGGAATCACTATGGCAATTACATCCAACAAGCTGTTGTCCCGGCCTCGGAGTAATACAGAATTGAAATGCTTTCGCTGTAGTAATCGCCAACGTCAAGAGGACCTAATAAGGCACCGTAAAAAGAATATAAATTTCATAAAAGCAATTGAAAACAAAGACAATAATACACATTATGATACAAAGTTAGGGAGGAAGAGTCTAAAACTGGCAATCCCTGCATGAAAAAGTTTCACCTCTCTCGGTAGACAGTTCAACAGACCAATCATCCTCCTCACAGGCATCATCATAGTAAATTTGTCCTGAATTTACGAAGAACAAATAGACTATAATAGGATCATAAACTAAGCCGTTCAGAAGTTTAAAGGCCATGTACGAGTAAAGCGAATGGACGGCGCGGCGTAGCGTAAAAACGGCTTAAAGATTCAAGGTACAAATGCCGATGAGTGTAGAAAACGAGGAAGACCGTAAAACTCGAAGACGGACATGTTTAATTTCGATGAAAATAACTGTGTTTTCAAAGACGTAGTGACTTTACCGGCGGTAAAGTCAAAATAATAAAAAAATATTGTGAGTAAAATTGTATCGAACTGAAACATGCTGTGAATTTTCGATATACTAAGCTCCGAGAGTTACTCTGCAACACCATAAAATGTACTCCCATTGGAAGGAATGCCATTGCTGATGGGGTAAATAGTCGCACACTGAAGGTCATTTGTCGCTAATGGGGACACAGAAGAGCAATCTACACTCGAGGGTAATGTATTACCAGCATTACCCTTGTTTATTTCCTGTGGTTTCCGCACTACGAGGATATCCGAGAAAACTTGCATTTATACTTCGAATAAATACGAAAAATATTAAAATAATATAACACATATTAGCTCATTACATTGTTTAATGTTTCTTAATCTCATACCCGACTAACACAGGTGGCGTTTTTTATTATTTTATATTAACAAACCCATAATTCATTCACTCGCCTATTTAGAGACTACATAAACATTATTTTTAATGCATGTGGCTCAATTGATATATTTTGCTAATAAATATTGAAATTGAAAAAAATGCTAATAACACATTAATTTATTGGATCATGTAATCATTTTGTGTTCGAGTCCCATTATTCTTTTTGTGGTTTTATTTTAACAATTTTAATTGAATTTTTATTTTGCATTAGTAAATTTTGTATGGTTTATGGCTTTGTAGTTTACAAATAAACGTAGTTTCGCAGAAAACTGCCTGCTATAGAAAAGTAAAATTGAGATAATAGCACTTTTGTGAAAAGATTTGATCTTCACAAACCTTCACAGCAGTTGAACTGTTTTTTTGCTCTGACAAATTATAAGTAAAACATACATTTTTTTTTTATGATACAAAAAATAAATTTATATTTTGTTTGCTAGTTTTGACGATTTTTAAATCTGGCTGACTATACAACCTAAGATGTACATTTTGCAGAAAACCGCTAGCATTAGTAAAGCTCTGATGTATATTGTGTTATTATGCATAGTATATTTTATTTTATATTTGTATCAGGGTACTAAATTTCAAATAATTATTCAATTCATTTGTTATTATAACTGATACCTTGAGTCTAATATTTTCCTAAAACACTTACTATTAAAACTCAAAAGTTTGGTGTTTTGAGTTAAAATAAGGCTCATGAATTTGCACCCACGTCGAAATACTGCTGAATAACCGCCATTTTGCTTAGATCGAGTAAGATGTAATGTAAATTGTAAATACCTGCATAACACCTATCGTTCTTTTATCATTATAATGATCATCATTCATTTTCCGTACCTAACACTGCATTGGGCTCTGCATTGGTTCACCAATCACAGCGTATTTTAATCATTTTTGATACATGAAGGTAAGACAATCAGTTCAGGTACCAGTCCAGGGACAATCAAATATTCTGGTTTGAAAAAACCCTTTTAAATACATATTTCATATTTCATATCAACCATGTCGAGAATCGAATCCGAGACCTCTCCCATGGCGGGCAAATACGCTGACTATTACACCACGAGGCCGACCTTTCGTCGTACTTTACGGATTTAAATTGTGGCACCACACTGTGGCCTAAAACTGCGAAATAAAGAGTTTTGAGAATGGACGTCTGAAAAGAATTTAGAGTGTGCGGTGGTTTGACTTTGTAACTGACTTAGTTTGATGCAGAAACAAGAGACCGATTCAGCAAACTCCGGTGACAACTGTCACCAAGTGGAAACGATACGGTTGACTGGGACATACACTGCGGATGCCTCCTGAGAGCTTTAACCACGCTTGCCTACTTTACAAGGCATCAGAATCTCACTGTCCTGAACGTCCTCTGCTGACTGTTTGTCGGCAGTGTATGTCAGAACTACGGGACGCGAACCTGACTTAGAAGGAAGCAAAGAGAGATAGAGATGCATGGAGGCCCTTTGTGGACACCATATGCTCCGGAGGGGACATGGAATGATCGTGATAATTTTAATGTATCATATTTAAAACGTGTTTTCTTATTCGCGATAGATATATGAATATTGTTTTTTGGAAGATACTTCTGTAATAGGATCTGCCGCTGCCGCTACCGCCGTAATATCGATATGATTGATGAAGACGGATGAGCGTGTCGGTCAGGGCGCAACACTTTTTCTGGAAAAGTTTCTCAGGTAAGTTTGGAATGATTGATCGAAGCCGAAGGAGCATGTTCATTTCCGATACACGCCGAGTTTAGGAACACTTCCGGAGTTTCGGGCGGAAAAGACACCCGGATCAGAGCCTTAACAGAGCCGGAAGTTGAAATGATACAGCGGATATATTGATATTTTACTAAGTACGCACTTGAATAAAGAAACAATTTCAATACTGCTATCAATGACGTATAAGTATTGAGAGTACTATCTGCAAACCTGGCAAAATCTATATTTCAAGCACAAAAAACTGATACAAATTATGACTTTATTTTTTTTTTAAATTACAACCAGTTAATATGCCATATGTAACTTGTGATGTTTATTTCAAGAAACAACAGTTAAATAAATCATTTCATTTTGAAGATTGCCAAGTTTGCAATACTCTGAAATCTGATTGCCAACTCCAGGTTGGCATGTTTGCAACGAACTCAATAATTTGAAAGTCAGATTTTTGAAAAAAAAGTTATTATTAGATTTTTGACTAAAAATATTTTGAGTTTGTCCAAATTTTTGTAGACAAGGACTGGATTTAACTCCCCATGGAGGTGTCGATTTTAACATATAACAACAGAGATGAAGAATATTTTAGATAAGGTAATGCAGAAGTCTAGGTATCTCCAGGGCTTATGACCTGTCACTGGCTGGTTTAATTGGCCATTTTACACACTGTGTAACATTCACCATTCTGCCTATTTATGAACATCTATATTTCTTCAACTCTTTCATCTGTTGATGTTTGTGAAGTTATTTATGCGGGTGAGATTCATCTAATTGAATTATTTCACCTACATACGCCTGAAAATGTTATTTTTTCAATATCTATACTTCTTCATGGACTAGGTCGATTTAACAACGATATTTTGAGTTTGCCCAAAAAAAAAAAAAAAAAATGCCTCTACAAAAACGCGACCCGTTTGGCCTTGATGATTCTGGCGTGATATATTTAGGCAGATAAGCGCTTGATTACAACACGTCTTGCAGCTACAAAGCGCATGGACGTTAAGAAATCTTGCCTCAATTTACACATTTTAAAAATTGAATGCATTAATGAAATTTAAAAAAAGTAAATAATAAAACGGAGTAAGATGACAGCATGTCTTGCAGCTACTAAGCGCATGGACGGTTGGAATTCTAGACCCCATTTACAAAATAAAAGTATTTTATAGTTGATAACATTTACATATGGAAGCTAGATTACCAATCGTCGTGTAGCTACAAAGCGCATGAACTATTGGAATTTTAATAACTAAAAATTATATAAATAAATACTGACTCTTAAAAAATACTTTTTGCATTAAAATAAAGTACACTTCAAATTTTTATTTCAACTTAAAAAATCATTTTTATGACGAAAGCGGACTTTGGTATTTTATGAACCTATAAAATAGCTTAACTCTTGTTACCCAAAGAATCATGTCCGCAAACACAGCAAAACATATGTATTAGAGGGAGCACGAAGATAGAACACAACAAGAAAGACAGAGACGCTGTTTTGTAGCCACCGTAGCCACTGTTGTGTGAAACAAATTCAGACTGTTGTTGACAGTAATGGGGAAGCACGCGTGAAGTATGAGCAGCGAATATTTGTTTTTTTTTCTTTAACAGGGCTAAATTAAAGGTTTATTTTTATAAATTATAGAAAAATAATTATTGAACTGTAAATCGCCATGTTTTTTTATTTAAATGTCTGAACTTTAGATGTGGTAACACGATGTTACATCACCGTGTGCAAAGAAATTATTTACCACAGTCTTTTCAGAGTTGATGCAATAATTTCTGGATATTTAACCTAAAAACGGTAAAATTGGATTCCTATGTTTTATCCTTTAACGTACAGATATTTTTGTCAATTTAATTTTATTTATTTTACTAACATAAACGGCAAATCTGCCTTTTACAAACATTTATAATACTACGTATTTGGCTTAATATGTTTTATTTTTCACAAGAAAATCATAAGTACTGTTTCATACAGCTGGGCAAAGTGAACAAAAAACTGTGTATATTATAAAATGCATGAATAAATAAATATAATTACCATTCACCATCTTTGAAAAAGTTCAAATGGTTTGTTCTATAGGAACAATATCCTACACTAAATATATCGAATACATGAGAATAACTATTGCCGAGTTCATGAATTCTGTTTAGTACGGAATTACAAATATACACTGTCCGTGAATTGTTGCTACAAAACGGTGGCACCTGTCTAGTCATTTTTCCTGGCACCCTGATTAATGAAAGATAATAGTTCAGGGCAATCCCATTTTGAATTTACAATTTTGAATAAATTTAAAAGGTTTATAATTCTTCTTCGATCGTTAAATTTTAACAAATTTAATGTTCTGAGTAAAAAATCGTAATTTAAAAATTCATGACTGCTTCTATATTGTTAATACAATCAATTTTCCAAGCACATGAATGTTTAACGACTTATTTTAGTCAAATAAAACATATTCGTTGTACTAATATAATTGAAGGCCCAAAAAAGCCTTTGTCCGCAAATCATCTCCGAAAATACCACAAATTAAGGAGCAACAAAGCCTACCTGACATAACCTCTACTCCGAACATCTCGGGATATCACAAAAGCAGCGATTGCTAGAGCCTTTGTTATCTTCACATTAACGTTTGTACTGGAGCTTCTCTCTCTTACAAAGGACTCGGATCTTCTATGATCGCCTTACATCCGACGTTTGGAGCAATGATCGCCAAAATATCGTAACCGGCAAAAAAAATATTTTACGGGAGAATATTTTGCCATTTTAATTATAACCATACTGTGAACACAAAATTTTTCTTCGTCTTTTTTAATATTTTTTTATTGAAAAAATTGCATAACTAAGTTGATCACAAATACACAGTTTATAGTGGCCTAACCAGGAACCACCTATGCTTCTTGAATTGAGGAACTTGCAATGAGGAATTCCACTGTTTTCTAATGTATTTATTTTCTTTTAGCGTACTATTTAACTAAGCAAAACATTATGTTTTTTTTGTGCGTTATTTACAAAGATATGATTTTTAAGAGTTACATTTATCAAATACCGCACCAAATCACTGTAATCAGTGTGTCACTTTTCAGTAGTGACGTCATGAAACGGTTGGCGTTCTTACTTTCACTGACCGCGGTAAGTAGTATTTCTCCAGCCAATAACAAAACTGACAAGAATCTATGGAATATTTCTTTGATTACTTCATTTAGTTGATCGTAATTTGCTCATTTCTATGTTATGGTTGTTTTTACGAACGTTTCAATTTAGAAAAACCAAGAAAGTTGACATAATCTCTGGTTGAAATGTCAACAAAGTATTATTTGCCGGATTTCAGGTCGTAGATCGTAATCGAATTATTCGCCGCAAAAACGCTGTTGAAATGTCAAAACTTTCAGACATTTCATATTTTACAGAATGGCGCAAAAAAATTTGACAAATTCTGCTTGTACTAGAAGTAGGCTCAGTATATGAAGGGTCGGCAAGCCAGAAATATTAGTATGCCTAATGTTGCATTCGGTTCCGATAACGCTTATCTCCGCTTGTCCGGATCTCGTCATTTTTTTTGCACCCATCGTTCTTAGTTTTTACCACGCAATCGCCTGAGAGATTGCATTTGGAAAGCATTCATTCTAATTTCATCATCGGTTTTTTAATTTCATTCGTCGCTTTTATACACAAGAGCCGGCGCGACTTCATTGTGAACTGCTAATTTTGGCTCCAGCAAACAACATTTATTTGACAGGTTATTTGATTTATTTTTCCTGCTGGGTTATTTGATTTATTTTACTGTTGGGATCAGGAGGGATATACTAATGTGGGCTAATCGGGAACTTCTTAGCATTTGCTCATGTGGAGAGGAAACCGCTTAAAACTATTCAGGAGAAACTGGCCTGTTGACTACTGCCAACAGGCCAGTTTCTCCTGAATAGTTTTAAGCGGTTTCCTCTCCACATGAGCAAATGCTAAGAAGTTCCCGATTAGCCCACATTAGTATATCCCTCCTGATCCCAACAGTTTAGATAAATTTAAAGAAATTTAATTGCGGAAAAAAATACTTTTGAAATATAAACCTTGTATAATATAAGCAAGGTAAATAACAAAGCAAATGCCATACAAAAAAAAAACAATATATTTAAGGTGCTAAAACAATACTTTCGCAAGCAAAATAGTTTTTTTTACTCAGGCGTCTGTATTCGTCAACTTGAAAAAATATTTAACGTTGACATCGACGTTGCTTGATAAATTTGATAATGAATTAATGGAAGGGTTTTGGAAATATAAATATATATTTTTAGTTAGTTTAGATACTTCCTTCTAACTTTTCCTTTGTAAGAAAGCAAGGTCAGGCGGGGTAATAACATAACTTTCTGGTAATATATGGTCGATTTAAACTTCCTAAGTGTTTGTATATCATTTTGTTTAGCCACGACCCTTATAAGGATGTGCTTGTGTACATAAATTTCACATACTATACAAATACAGACAAACATAAATCTACATAACTACACGTCATAATGTACAATGCGGTTATATTCCCATAGTGTTTATTAGAGATAGCGAAGTATGAATAATGATAATTATTTTGTACATTAAATTTATTTATTTATTTTAAAGAAACAAAGAATCAACAATTATATAGTAACATTAAAAAAAATACAGCTTAAAGACAGACCAGCAAAGTTTCTAAATAAAAATCATACACATTATTAAATTGAGTTACAACAAAAGGGTGTGTTCATATGTAAGAGTAAGTAAAGATGTGTATTCATGTGTATTAGTGTAGGAATAAGTGTTCAAGTGTGAGCATTATTAAATAGTAAGTGGAATCGTATCGCAGCCAGAAATAAGGAGTCTTTATTTATTTTTAAATAAACTAAAGGGCATGTAAAATATATCAATAGATGAAAAAAAAGCATTATAGTTAGAGCAAAAACGATTGAGGAAAAATTTGTGTGCATAGTTAGTGCTACAGACTGGCAGATGGAACAAATACTTATTCCTTGTCACGCGAAAGGGGACATTGAGATTAATTTTGGAGAGTATGTTAAAAGATTCTACTTTATTATTTAATAATTTATGTAAATAGCATAATTCAGATACAGTTTGCCTATTTGAACATTTTCAATCCTTTCTGTGTTTGTTATGTATTATTATTTAAAATGAATACATAAAAAAATATTAATGGAAGTTTTATCATCGTTTCTTTTCCTCACCTAATGGTGCATAGGGCACTGGATTGGTACACCAATTGAAGCATAAAAAAAGTAGCTTCTTATGTTTAAATCAATTTTATTTCTTTAACTTTATCTTTATTCTTATCTTTCACTAAACTTAATCTTTATTATTACTTACATTGATTCTACACACTGATTTAGCATAACTTATGGAAGGTGGTGGAGTTTTTTAATTAAGGATACTTCAAAAGAATGTAAGTCATGCTAACTTAAAAATTGTATGTATTTTATATATCCTTGTTGATCTTCAAAATAAATTTTTAAAACTACCTCGATCGATTTTGTTCCATGAAGGTAAGGTGGTCAGTCTTTTATGTAACATTGGTACACCAATCGCAGCGTATCTTGATAGTTTTTGTAACATAATAATAATAATATTAATCGGGTATTTTGAGAAAAAAATCACATTTACATATCAAAAATAATTTTAATACAATGCGTTCTTTAAAAATGATTATATTTGTATATTTCCAATATGAAGGTAAGATGATCAGTCTTACCCTTCAGGTACCAGTCTAGGGACTATGAAAATATTCTAGTGCGAAAATACCCCTTTAAATAAACATTTTATATCAACCATGTCGGAAATCGAACCCGAGACCTCTTGCATGGTAGGCAGACGCGCTGACTATTACACCACGAGACCGACTGGTGGAAGTTTACGTGAGCTAAAATAAATATCTCAGTACCTTAAAAGTCGACAAAATAACATCAAATTATTATTTTTTTAATTTTTATGTTAAAAATATTCTGAAATAAAATATATGCATCAGGGGCGTGAGGTGAGGTTTTCGATTAGGGAAGCAGCCACACTCGATACATGCATAGGATAAATATGAGCCTACTACTAACTGATTATTTCGAATTACTACTACTACTGTTACTACTATTAAGTCATTTCTTCGTAGGGGTAGGCAGATAGGATAAATCGCAACACACATCTACTCTTGTCATATACGCCCTTTGGTTCTGTCTGCTTTTGGTAAGACCCGACTTAAGATTTTAGAAATAAACTAAAAAGCAATTAATGTCATAATTTCAGAATAAAACAGGTATTATTTCCCAGTTTAATACTATATTAGCAAGTGTCAATCAAATGAAGTGCTAAATTTGTTATAAACAGTCACACGACATGAAAAATTAACATGAATTGGTTTGACTAATCGCTTCCACAGAACTATAAAAAATCTCGAATTGCGCATGGGCTGACTTGTGAATTCAGTGCTGGGCAACCGCCTCATCGAAACAAACAGACTTACGCAGTTCCTTATTTCAGAATTTTACTTCAGTTTGCACATAACTGCGCAGGCGAAAGGTTGTGTGTGGGCTTGATAAAAAATATTGATTATAGTTACTAAAATGATAAGGCAACTTATGGTTGATTTTATTATGCAATAAGAAAATAAGTTGGTACTGATTGTTCAAAAGCCATATTTTTAGAGAAATATTGATTTTATCCAATCAATAGACGTACCGCGCATGTTATACGTGCTTTAAATATTAATTATGAGTTTTATACAAAAACACGTTTTGGGACAAAATCATAACCTTATAATCTAAACTTATAAAATCAATGCAAAAGTTTGTTTGTTTGTGGGTTTTTCACGTCTCAATGGAGAGATGGGACTACTTATTATTTTGCACAGGTATAGTTTAAGTTACATTATAAATTCTTAGCGCATATCTACTAAAAAAATATTCCACAAATCACAACCTATGATATCAAAGCAATTATACGCTAAAACAATACTTACTTACAGATTTAAAAACTACTCTTACTCAAATAAAAATACATAACCCCTACAATAAATTACATCACTAGATTACTAGATCCCCGACACAAAGACAACTTAAACAAATACAAACTAATATCACTTTTGGACAAAGGGATTTTGAGTAATATTCAATCAAATTTTATAACCTACTTCCACTATCTATTTAAACAATTAGTAAAGAGAAAGTGTTCAAAAAGGCTATAAAACTGCACAGTGGAGCCACGTTGAAGTAAAATGGATTGTCTCATTCGCTCAAACCAATATTGAATCAACTGTTCCACAAGTGTATGGCTTATGTTATGTTTTTTTTATTTCATTGTGCGTTTTGTAATAAAAAAAATATAGATGTACATAAATACGTATTGTTTAAAACTGTCTGAACATTTTGTTAATTATCTCTGTTTATTAACAAATTAATAAACAGAGATAATTAACAAAAGACCAATGTCTTCGTTGTTTATTCTTTATGTAAAAATATTTACATAAAAGTATATTGTTAAGTGTCTTCGGCACGAATGACCCCAGGAAAGTCACATTATTTTTGTTATTAATTATAATTTAAAATAGAAAAAATTTGAATAAATAAATATATATATTTTACTTTATATTTATACAATAATGATGGCTAAACTTTAACATTTAATTAGCTATGCGTTTATAATAAAATAGTTTTAGTTTTTTTGTCATTTATATATTAGTTAAGAATTACTTATACTGAAAAATATATAAAATCTCCATCTTAGAACAGGCTGAGAATTTTTTTGTTGATAAAATAGTTTTTGAATTTATCCCTAATACAACGTGAGCAAAGCTGCGAAAAAAGCTAGTTGTACATAAATAATACATTGTCAAATACAACCTCACTTTTATATTCACCCGAATGACAGCGGACCACCCCGCCATCATCGCTCACCATATCTTCCACAAATACATACATATACATTCATATGGGCAGTAAAAAAAAATGATACATAAATAATATACTATGTTTCAAGGGCATTGTGCCTTGTCCAAAAGCCCCATCACCATAGCTCTTGAAAACTTAGGTAGTTGTTTTATATTTGTAATTGATGAAGATAGTTTATTATACAATTTATTCCACAGTCGTTGTTGGAACACTGTTATACAAATATTTGGTGACCAAGATTGAAATTAAAACATTTCGAACTCTTGTGTGGCTGTGGTGTAACACGAGTCTACAAAGGATACAAGACTCGATATATCCCTCGTATTTATTTGAATGATAAAGTGGTATTTTTTGTAATTTTCGAATTGACATCTTCACATTGGATTCGCAAAGTAAAATTTCCAAAAATATGCTGGATTTTAATAAAGAAAATATTCATCCTTACTATGCAAAGAATAACTGTACGAATGAAAGTGATACCAATACCATAATTAATCTGTTTTACTGTATAAGAAAGAGCGCGAGAATAGAACGTATAACAAGACAGAGACGCTGTTCTGTGGCAGGTGTTTGCGTAAAAGAGACAAAAACAAAATAAGACATTCTTTCAATCAGTCGGTTATTGGCAGTAAGCGGGAGTACAAGCTTGTTTTATGACCAGCAAAATTTAAATTAAAAATTATTTTTTATAAATTATAGAAAAAAAAATTGATTGACAGTTTGTCTTTATATTTATTGTTTTTTTTTTAATATCTGAACTTCAGAATATTTTGTATTTTGCTTGAGTTAACACGATGTTACATCGCCGCGTCTAAAGAATTTTGTAGCACAGCTTTTTAAGAGTTTCGAAGGGAATATGAATCTCTGGGCATTTACAGGGCTTATGATCTGATGTTGGCTAGTTTAAGTGGCTACATTACAGACTATGTAACATCCACCATTTTTCTCATGTTTTTCATTCAGCCAGATGAATCTCATCCTCGGTGAAAGAGGTTTCAGCTCTTTTATTTCACAAAAGTCAACATATGGAAGAGTTGAGAAATCGTTTATGTTCAAAATAAATAATATAATATTGACGTTATTTAAAATTATATTTTTATAACTTGTGCACCAATTATAGAACTAGAAATGTTTTATAACCCAATTTGTCTACCAATTAACTCAAGATACCAAAATAACACCCCCGTATGCCTGTTAATTTTTAATTTAAACACCTTTATTCACGATTACAAATTAAAATCCATTTAGTATTAATTGTCTAGTGTAAACTGATTTTGTGTTGTTGTTCGGGATGTAAACTGCTCTTAAGTTTATAAAGACCGGATGATTTATGGCACGCTTGATATAATCTTGTAGTTACAAGGCTTTTGTAGTTTAAGCTTTTGGCGGAAAATGTGATTTTTATTTCAGGTGAGCTTAAGATAAACATTTTGTAGCGGAAATGTTTTAAATTAAAAACAACTCGTATATGTATTTTAAAGAAGGGACGAGTTATAATTAAATCCACAAGTTAGGGGCAACAGTAATCTGGTTTCATCGCTTTCAAGATATTTCCGAGACTGATATATTAAATATAAAATGAAATATAATTATTATAAAAAACGGACAGGATAAAAATAAAAAAACTAAATGTCATAAATGTAATTGAATTGAATTATTTTTCAAGAGTGTTTTAAGTATGTTCAAATGTTTGTAGACGTGATGGATTTCATTCCTTGGGAGATATTTGATTTCAATTTGTTGCAAGTCGAGACTTATGACCTGTCATTGGCTGGTTTAAAATTGAAACATAAAAATGAATTGCAAATCTGCTAAAACAGACAGTTGAAGACATGATCACTAAAATGCAGTTTTGAATATCCATAATAAAGAAACCAATTGTTTAAAAAAAAAACTCTTATGTCCTAAGTTCTTATAGTTCTTAGTACCCAGGGCTGGAGAAAATTAAGTAATTATGTAAAAAAAACTTGTACATGTTTTGAAATACCCAATTGGTAGTTTCTTAAGTGCAAATGAAACATATTAGCATTTTTCAAGCCAGTGCCCCGAATATGATGGAAAGATGAAAATATCACACTTTCACCTTGACAGTATAGTTAAAGACGAATTCTCTCTAACGATTAGAAAGATACACTACCGATCCCCTACCTTCAAGTTTTGGGTAGGTACATCGATATGGGACAGTGGGAAGCGTACGTCACGGTAAACATTTCCACGGACTAAAATGACAAAGCTTCAGTACGATGTCATAGTTGAAGATTAGATTCTCCTGATGAATTACGAAGATACACTACCGATCCCCCCACCATCAAGGTTTGATGTAAGTACATCGGTTAGTACCGATAGGTCTAGTATCCTTCGATACACGTATCTACGCACTGAAATTGATATAAATTTTGCTTCACCTGGCAATCTTTCCTTTAATTACGATTTTTTTTTAATATCGTTCTGATGTTGGGATTTTTTTTCTTAAAAGCCTATTGAAAATATAGAGAGAGAAATAAGAAAATTTAGAAGTCGAATTAAATTCTGACATAACTTTCAGTTATAAAAACGAGCGGCTAGATGCAAAAAATAATGGCGCTAGTTTCTGCCCTATTAACATAAGTATCTAGGCATCAGAAAGTAACCACTATAAAAAAATATTAGTTATGTCTAATTATTTTTCCCATCTGTTATTATTTTTCTGAGTGCGCCTTTGAGAGTCGGCCTTGTAATTGCTCAGTAGATAAATAGAGACGATCGTTAAGTATACCGTATTGGTAATTCTCAAAATTCATATAAAAATCAAATTCAAGCGAGCATTTTTAGCTCGAGTTGGGATTTATTGGAGTTTATAATCGCTTTGAAGTGGGCACTTTTTATCACAGATGCCTATTTATAATATAAATGAGATTTATTTTAAACGTTAATGAAGCAAGAAACGTGGATTAAAATTTCGGGGTCATTCATTGGTTCTATTTGATTATATGATGTCGAGATGACAAGCAGGTATAACATACCGAGGTAGATACAGATACTTCATAAGTTAAGAATGCTGTCTCGTTATGTTTAGATGAAGAAAGCGTTTATAATTGAGGCCCAGGTATGGGCGTTACAGTTTGCGTCTTACTAAGGTCAGTACCCCGTGCTAAGATCAGCAATGTTTAAAAAAAAACATGTATTGAATTTTATAATTTTGTTAATTCTTGTGTGGCTGTGATATCACACTAGTCGACATAGGACACAAGACTTATTTTTCAAATAATGAATTCGTATTTTTTTCAATCTTCAAATGGACGTTTTCAAACCCGATTTGGAAAATAAAATTCATATAACTATGCTAAATGTTAGTACAAAAAGTATTTATCCTTCCTACGCGAAGAATGAATATCCGCCAATTCAGCAACACATCTATACAGATACCTTATACAAGAGGGAGCACGAAGATAGAAGTCATAACAAGGAAGATAGAGACGCTGTTCTGCGACGGGTGTTGTCTAAAACAGATTCAGTCGGTTGATTACTGTGATAAGGGACGCACGCGCGTAACATGAGCGGCGTATTTGTGATTTTTTATTTATTTTGCTGTAACAGGGCTAAATTATATGTTTATTTGCATAAATTATGGAAAAAGAATTATTAAACAGATTGTTTCCATGTTTTTTTTCTCTTTCAAATGTCTGAACTTTAGAAAATTCCGTATTTTACTAGTAGTAACACGATGTTACATCACCGCGCGCAAAGGGATTATTTACCACAGTCTTTTAAGAATTAACACAATATATTTGTATGAACCTGTATGCTGTTGTTTAGTGAAACATATGTAACTAAAGAAATAACAAATAATGAATTGATGTTTCTGAGATAGACGACTGACAGATAAGATTCGTTAAGTCGGCCACAGGGGGCGTAATGATAAAATCCCTAATAATGTCAAATGAGATTCTGCAAGAAGCAAAACTCACGAGGCTCGCTTTACAAGTTGAGAATAAATAAATAATAGGAACATTTGCAGTGGTTTGTCACTATCCAAATCAAGACCTAATATTTTTATTTGATCTCTTCGAAGATTTGTGTCAAAAACATGAAAATGAAAGAGGCAAAAACGAAATTACGGCAAAGAAAATATAATCGAAAAGAAAATGATAATAACAAAACATGTCTATGCGAAGTAAATAATAGAGAATGTAGTTTTGTGAGGAAAATACTCGACGATATCATGCCTACTGAAAAAATAATCTTTAAGAAATCTAACCAATTATGGTATACAATAACCTTGTCGTGAACTTTAGAAACAGAGAAAAGACTCATACAAAGCTATTCGAAGAATTTAATCAAATAAAGAATGGAAAATACGAAAAAAAAAAAAGAAACAAAATCCGTCTAAATTTTATAACTTGAAATAGAGCAACTGAAATAATTTTTCTTCATATTGATTATAATGTAAGTTATAACTTGTTATTTTATTTAAATAAATTATTTATAATTTTTGATGGAATTCGATTGTACTGATGTTATAACTTTGTTCCAAAAATGGAAAAAATTCTAATGTATGAAGTATGAATGTAAAAACTAAATATGTTACACGCAATCACTATGGGGAACAGGATATCAAAATGACATAAACAAACCACAAAGACAACAAAATAAAATATTAACGTTAGTATATGACCTTCCCTATCTAAATGCAACTAGAGACTTTTTTAAACAAACTAAGCAAATAAATATAACTGAACTCTTTCCACTAGAATCATTAAAATTTATCCATAAATTAGCCACTAATGTAATTGTAGACGAAGAACTAAAATTTGTAAAAAAATGTAGTCAACATGGACATAATACGAGGATATCAGAAAAATAGCATACACAACTTTCTTAAACAAGATAAGGACAATCAAGAGTAATAAATCAGGGACTGAAATTATACAATAAACAACCAGACAAAACTAAACAAAAGACTCAGACAAACTTTTCAAAAGATGTGAAAAATATTATTTTGAACAACATAGTATAAATAAAAAATGTACACATTATTTTTGTAAAATAAATGTAATAATCCGTAAGGATTTATAAATAAATTATCTAATAAATAAAAAATTAAAAAAAAATAAAAAATATTGACATATAAGTAATTCATTTAAAAACACTTGGTACACTTTCACTTATTTATTTGACCAATTAGCGCTTCCACCCTCTAATGGGCATCTTCAGGCTGGTCTGAAGAAGTCTGAAGATCCCATCGGAAGGTGAAAGCGCCAATTGATCAAATAAATAAGTGGAAGTGTACCAAGTATTTTTAAATGAATAACTTATATGTAAATAAATATAAGTTATTACATCTATAACTAGTTGTTTGAATTTTTTTACAACTATCAAATTTAATATAATATGTAGGTACATTAAAAAAGCACACTTTTTATACCTTTGAACAAAATGTTTTTTTCCAACACTTTTACACGGTAATTTACCTGTTCTCATTCCGTTCGGTACTTGTGATTCGTGATTCAATAATGTATTAACCTTGAAAAAATTTGATTGCACGCTTTATTAAATTTTGCTAAATAGTTTTAAACATATATATCTGTATTATCTTTTGTCTAAGGAAAGCGACTTTTTGCATGAGACTACTGCGAGAAATTGCATAGATTAATATATGAAGCGTGTTGTCCAGATGTTCAGTATCATTTATGTTAACGAAATAATTGTTACTTTTTGTATTATTTAATAAAATGCATGCTTCCACTTTCCATTTTGTTGTATCCCATCTTAACACAAGGATTTTGGCCTTATAGAGTTAGATAGATCGGTTATTATTATTTTGTTATATGTATGAATAAAAAAAATTAAATATCATATAAGTAAAACAATTTTATTATTAAAGCGTCTTAAGCATTTAATTTACATTAAAAATAAAAAAAATAGATAGGCTGCAATTAAAAAAGGTACTAATCCACCATCGGAAGTCAATAAAGTCAATTATGTGTTAAATTTATCTTATTATTATACAGGGTTGTGGTCCTGTGGCTATAATTGCGGACTTACGGATCAGAGATCCGAGGTTTGAACCCCACTCTACGCTAACTAGATTCTCATTTTCTAATAGTGAGTTGCTCTCTCTGATGTCAGGAAAGGAATTAGAATTAATGGAGGAATTATCAAAAACATCAGATATGCTGACGATACCGTTATCCTGGCTGACAACGCATGTGTCCTTCAGGAACTTCTTAGTAAAATTGACGAAGCTGGTAGAGTAATGGGCTTGAACATCAATGTGGCCAAAACAAAGATGATAGTGTTAAGCAGAAACCCTCACAATAATGCTGTTTTGCAAATAAATGGTCAAACAATCGAGAGAGTGACTAACTTTAAATACCTCGGCAGTCAAATCACTTATAATCTGGATCCAGATAAGGAAATTAGATGCAGAATAGAAATAGCACGATCAGCATTCAATGGCGTGAAATCATTATTTTGCAGTGATAGTCTTAATTTAAAACTGAGACAGAGGATGGTCAAGTCCTATGTGTGGTCAATACTGCTCTACGGGGTTGAAACATAGACTCTCAATGTGAACTCCATGAACCAATAAGAAGCTTTTGAAATGTGGCTTCACTAGAGAATGCTGAAAATCCCGTGGACAGATTTAGTGACCAACGTGGAGGTGTTGAGACGAGCCAGTGCCGAAAAAAACTACTGTCCTCAATAAAACAGAGAAAACTCGCATATCTAGGCCATATCATGCGTGGAAGCACATATACGCTTCTAGAGCTGATGATAATGGGAAAGATCGAGGGAAAGCATGGGGTTGGAAGGCAACAGATGTCCTGGCTGAGAAACATCCGCGACTGGACCGGAGTGCGCGGGGTTGAGGCGCTGTTCCAGTTGGCGCAGGACAGGAATGCTTTCTCTAGAGTGATCGCCAACGTCGGGGAGACCTGATATGGCACAAAAAGAAGAAGAATAGTTAGTTATTTACAATTTTTTTAAAACGGCCCGGATATCGAAAAATTTGGGTAAATTATAAGAACGTAAATTTTAAATATCTTAAAATATATATATATATATTGTGGATACCAGAAACTGTACTTTGTTAGTGTTAATAGTTGTGGTTTCCGAACGTTGGGTGTCTCCAGCTGTGGTCACCGAATTGTGGGTCGATCATCAGTTCTGGCGATTGGCTATTCCTGGCTCTACCGTACGCTTTGTAGGTGGGTCTTTGAGTGTGCGTACTACGCTCTCTCGCATGGATGTTTTTAGTCTGTACTACAACAACCCACCCCCGCTGACTGATTTTTTGTCGCCGTTACTTTTTGTCACTACTGAAAACAAAATGTTCATATAGCGATGGATTTCGAAGAGGTCGCAGTGATTTGCGCTCTTAAATTACGCAGAGGGAAAATTAAACGAAAAAAACACTTCTGGGTACATCCCATATATAATGAACGATTATTAAAAGGAAAATTTTACTTCCTTTATTCTGAATTGCGTCAATACCCTCTCAAGTTGTTAAAATTAAAACAGTTTTGAAATAATTGAATTCAAATCTCGTCCCACGATTTCTTTTTCAAATGAATATCAGAGAGTTCCTATATTTTTTTGTATACAATGCTGGCTTTTTCTTCATGTCTTCTATTAACAATTTCTTCTTGCAGAGAAGCAGCCATCTTAAATCTCGCCAAAAAAATATTTTCGAGGTGTAAAGAGGTCAGCGAAACGTTGATTATTTTGATTTTAGTTAGGCAAAATAAGTGTTCAAGTACCAACATATTTACAATATTTGAGTTTGTCCAAATGTTTGTAAACAAAAGAGTGGATTTCACCCCCTTTAGTAGACATTAAGATTAACAAATTACAACATGGATGGAGAATACCTTAAAGAAAGGATTATCAGGCGTTGCCTAGTATGTGAAATAATTTGGTCAGATGAATCTCTTCACAACAATAAAGATTTAAGCTCTTTAACTTCACAAATATCAACAGATGAAAGGGTTGAAGGAATAAAGATGTTCAAATAACGGTAGAATGGAGAATGTTTTACAGTGCGTAAAGTGGCTACTTAAACCAGCCAATGACAGGTCATAATCCCTGTAAATGCCTAGACTTCCATATTATCTTGTCTAAAATGTTCTTCATCACTGTTGTTTTAATATGTTAATCTTAAATATAACTGAAAAATTCACAACACACGTCCGTTCGGTAGGCGTCTGCCGGCAGAGTGACAGAAAGTTCCTAGTGAGTGCACTCCCATAGCAATGTGCAGGCCGGGGCTGGGTGACAGTCACGTCACGCTGGAACCTTTTGTCACCGTATTGTCATGTCGCCACAGTGAGCGCACTCTCATATAGCTCCAAAGCACTTGACATTGTGACAAAAAGTCACCGTGACTTTTTGTCACAATCAGCGGGGGCTCTAAGAGTTTTATTGAAATCTTACATTCGGCATCTCGCGCATAGCCCACTTTGTATCTTAAAAGATTGCTTAATGAACTATCAATGATAAAAAATTTAAGAATGTAAATACGTGAAAACTGAATACTATTAAAATTACGTTTAAGACAAGGCGGAGGGTAATAATAAAATCAATTCGACGACTTCTCCTACTTTGAGGTGCCAAAATATATTAATAACAATAATTATTTAAATAAATAAATATGTATGAGGTTATGCAATTTAATAAGACTTTGAAATCGTAACGGGTTCTCACATTTTAACATTAAACTTATTTGAGTTTTTGCTTTTTAAGTCCACGACTCTTGGTAGAAAAAAACTCAAAAAGATTCTTCAGAGCTGAAACGTTATAATAAAATTCTTTGGTCTTGATGCAGCTGTCGACTTTTCAAGAAAAGTGTTCAGAATAAATTCTTTTCTCGCAATACTAAAAAATAAGTTTTTGGGAGTCTTTCAACAGCTCGAAGGAAAACGCTTCAGAAAAAAGTCAGAATTATTAAATCGTTAGAATTATAAAAAAATACTTTAGAAAATTAACTTAGTTTGTATTTTACGAGAAGTATTTTTATTTTTTGCGGGGGTTGAATGCAAAAACCAATGATAAAAGCGGCTCATGTGACCCTAATCAACACTATTTTATCATAATGCAGAAAAAAAAAACTTAGACAACAAATCCTGACAACGCGTTTAATGTTATAAAACAAATGCGTCATTTATTTAGTGCGCGTTTATTTTTTAAAAGTCCTTGTGAAATTTCAAATTTTAAAGAACGTTCTTCAATGGGTCAAAATAAAAAATTACCAAACAAGATGAAACAATTATTGTTTAAAAATAAAATAAATGGAAGAAACAGTCACAAATAAATGCTTTAATCACACTTTTCATAAAAAAAATCTAAAGTACACAGTGTTCTCTTTTATGAATATTATTTATTTAAATGTTCATCAAAACACAGGTTGAAAAAATCTTTTTTAAGTTATAAAAACAATACGTCTAATTCGAGTTATTTCAAAGAAAAAACATTGTGTGTTTTTTTATGATAAAATACGTTTTCTAAATATTTTTTTCATTTTATCATGTTTTGACATTGTTTTAATGGATTCATGTTTATTGGAAAAATCAAAGCAGAAGATAGCTTAAAAAAACTCTGATAGCATTTTAATTGCACTCTACCGTTAACACAGGAAGTTGCAATTAACTTTCAGGAAATAAACGAACACAATAGTCTTAATTGACTACGAAAACAATTGTGAAGATTCGCAACTTTAAATGCATAAAACGACAAAACGCTTAACTTCTCCAACTAAACGGAAAGCGAGCAATAACGATAAGCACGGTGTGAAAATTTCTAGAAGAACAAGCCAACTTTTCTCTTGCAATAAAAGCATTCAAAAGTTCATGGCACTAGACGAAAACTAGTGTATCATAGTGAAAATTAGCTTTATTAAAAGCTCTTGTAAGTTTGAGTCGCACCTGAGAACAAAAAGTTGGGAAATTCCTCGTTAACAAGCGCGATTCGCAAGCTTTTCTAAGTTCTTGCTTTTTTCGCCAAAGCAGTAAACAAAAGCTTTTCAAAGGTTTTGTCTTTGAAGGCGTAGGAGGTTCCAGTATGACAAAAACATACAAGTATTAATAATGCCGTGACAATGAGAATACGCCGTGTCATCAGTGCTTTATACGCGAATTGTTGTTTAAGGAATCGCGAATGATCAAAACATAATTTACGTATGTATTTCTCTTTCATAAGTTCACAAAAGCTTCATTGTTTGCATCGGATCTTGGGTAAATTCAGTAGAAAAGCATAAACATTTTATACGGCTAATGGATCTAAATGAATATGGAACGATTTACAAAAGGCACGTATTTTGAATCGAATTCTGTGAAATGCTTTTTTGAAACGTTTTAGAAAAATCGGGCCAATCGGCAACGTAAATGGAGAGGTTAATAACAGTCATAAAAAATTGAGAAAATGACCGAGCATATATTTTTTTTTTAGAAAAAACCTCAAATATAATACCGAATAATTGTATAATGTTTTGAGTTTACAAATAAAGAAAATACGTAATATCCGTGTACTTTAAAAGTACATAGAATACAAATTTGTGCAGCTGGTTATTGTACTTTATGCAATAAATTGTTGTGAATGGGTGTTTCTCCGAGGTAGTTAAGTTAAAATATCATCGGAGCAAACTTTAAGGAACAAATCGTGACCTTCATTTTCATCCTATCTCGTAAAAGGTTTGGTAACGTGAGCAAAGATTAACAGCCACGCGACGTCATATTTCGTATGGTTAAGCGAACTGCAAAATACTGCTTGTCTCGTGAGGTCGTGGTTGGTTGGTTTTGTTGTTGTTTTGAAGTTTCGAGAAGCGCATTGGGGTAGGAGACGATGAAAATGGCTTGTAAAGGCTTAATAAAACTTTCATCGCCCGGTCGCCGCGAGGCATATGCCCACCATGTTTTTTAAAGCGAACAAAAGGGGGAGTAAAAAGACAAACTTCGGACGATCTTAAAACGACGTAAATGTTAAATTTGAAGATCTCGCAATGTTTTCTTTTGATTAATATCTTTGGGAGTCTTCGTTGTACAAATTTCGTTGAACAAATCTTTGATAAAACTCGCAACAAAAGTTTTATTGTTATTAATCTAACTCGATTTGATGATAAACACGATTGAAGTTGTTCTTCAAAACAAATTTATAGCTCGCAAATCAGCAATTTGATTTTTTAAAATATTTAAGTAAATTGAGTAAAGAAAATATTTATTTATTCGAACAAAACAAAATTATTATTCCCTTTTTCATTATTATCATTATGAAAAGCTTTCGGAAAATAAACTGCCGTAGGCTTTTTATCAAAGGCTACACGTATCGTGATGACGTCTATAAAAACATAAAGCACATCAACATGATTAAAAAATTACAACAGGGATAGAGTATACCTAAAATGAGGGAATATAGAAGTCTAGGCATTTACAGGGTTTATGACCTGTCATTGGCTGGTTTAAGTGGCCACTTTACACCTTGTATAACATTCACCATTTTGCCTAGGTTTGAACATCCATATTTCTTCAATTCTTCCATTTGTTTTTTTGAGTGAAGTTAAAGAGCTGAAACCTTTATTGTTGTAAAGATATTCATCTGACTGAATTATTCCACATACTAGGCAACGCCTGAAAACAATTTTTCAATTTTTAAACTTCTTCTTGGACCAGTTGGTTTCATTACAATAATTGAGTTTGTCCAAATGCTCGTAGACAAAAGACTGGATTTCACCTCCTCGGAAGTCATAAGATTATCAAATTACAATAAAAATATCAAACGCGTTTTATGTCAATTAAAATATTTTAATTTCAATAATAAAAATTATTATATAGTTTTATTCCACAGACCTTAGTCTGACGATGTTGGTCACGACGAAACTCGGTCACTGGTCAAAACGTAAAAATAAAAGTGGAATCAAACTATATACGTATTTTTATTATTATAGTTAAAATGCACTTCCACCATGAAAATACTTAAAATATAAAAATATTTTATATGATTTAAGAATTATATTTAAATGTTTCGAGCACTGGTCTCGGGGAAAATTATTAAACATTAAAATTATTTTGCCTTTTAAGCACCACTTTATTTTAAAAAAATATATAAACGAGCTAGTTTAAAGCAAAGTTAAAAACTGACATGTTCTTTACTAATCGTTTAGGTATAATCAAATAGAGATGATGCTTCATAGAACGATAGTTTGAAATTATGTTTCGAAAATCTCGCGTCAACATTGCCGTGCTTTACGGTATACAAATATGATAAATCATTTTGAAAAACGGAATAGGACTAACAGAAAAAAACTATATTTCGACACTTCCTAAAATAAAAAAATAGTTAAATCGTTTAATAAAAAAGTCAAATCGTTAAAGAGATCACAAAAAAAAATTAAAATCAAACACGTTTCAGTTTCGAAATCTGAAAAAGAGGTCAGCGAAAGGTTGATTTTTTCGATTTTAGCAAGGCAAAATGAGTCAGTGTTCAAGTACCTACATATTTAAAATATTTGAGTTTGTCCAAATGTTTGTCGACAAAATAGTGGATATCACCCCCTCGGGAGTCATTAAGATTAACAAATAATAACATGGATGTCTTTAATGTCTGACCAGTCTGAAGATGCCCATTAGAGGGTGAAAGCGCCAATTGGTCAAAATAAATAAGTGGAAGTGTACCAAGTATTTTTTAAATTAATAACTTATATGTAAATATAAGTTATTACATCATTACCTTGTTATATGTTCAAATATGAGAAGAATGGTGAATGTTACTCAGTGTGTAAAGTGGGCACTTAAACCAGCCAATGACAGGTCAAAAGCCCTGTAAATGCCTACGCTTCCAAATTTCACTCTTTAAGGTATTCTGCATCCCTGTTGTAATTTGTTAACCTTCATATGTATCAAATTGTCCGGTATCGCAAATCCTCATTAGCTTCTCCGACACTTTTTACTATCGCGGTATAAATAAAAATGATACAACACCATTTTGAGCAAATACAACTGTCTGTTAGATGACTGTTCATTTTTTTAATATTTTACCTTGTATTTAAACACAGTTTATTTTTGTACGAGGGGTGAACTTCTATATAAACGAGGGGTTTTCCGTAAAAACGACGTTGAGGAGGTGAAAATTAAGGAGGGTAAGATAAACGTATAATCTATTCCAATAATTAATATATTCACTCGCTATTCACAGACATCATAGTGTTGGCTAATGATTAAGCTCCATCAATGAGGAAGATCAATGGTACGGGGTATTGGATAAAAAAAGTGTTCTAACGAGCTGTGAAAATTGAAGTATTTAATTTTACCGCGAAGTTTCTAAAACATGTACAAAAAAAATAAAATTATTTAAGAAATTATTATAATTTCTTTGAACTACGTTACGAGTTCTTTCAAATCAACCAATGGTAGAAAGTTGCGATGGGTTTCCGGTTTACGGGAAGCCAACTCACCAATCTGCAGAATTCACTGACGATAACTTGAGTGGAGTAATTTTAAAATATCAAAACTTTAAAAAATATTAGTTCTTATAAAACGATGCATTTTTTTTTTAAATCTTGCCTTAGTTTGATTCTCTATTAATAAATAATAACATATTCTAAAAACCACCGAATTTCCTCAAATTAAACTTTTTGACTAACCGTGGAAATTTATTAGCATTGTCAAACATTTTATTAGTTAGTAAATAATTGTTTATAACCACTTACCGACTTTTCTGTGTCTACCAGTTTCGAGATGGACTCGTCTCTTAGTCAGCACACTAATCATACTAACAAACAAAGCTTATTATAATACCGCTTATTCAAAATTATAGCTGGAAAAAAAATTCAACGTGCTGATATTCACATGTTGTTACAGCACGAGTCCTATTTTTGAATTTATTGATGTGATTGTTGTTACTGTGGGACCCAAGTAAGTGAACGGAATTAATAACGGCGGCCCTCCGTGGTGAAGTGGTCAAGACGCTTGACTCACGCACGGAAGGTTCCGGGTTCGATTCCCGGTGAGACCACAAAAAATAAAATGTGATTTTTCTCAAGCCTGGGTGCTCTATGATGTAATTCACCACTGCAATTAGGCCTCCTGGCCAGGTGCCGTGGCGCAGTTGGTTAGACGGCCAACTGTGAAACTGGCGTCGTGGGCTCGATTCCCGCCAGTTGGTCTGGGTGTTGTGGTGTATTTTTCATTACCTCCTTCCATATTTTCTCTTTCCTATCTGATGTCAAGCATTAACATAGAGGCTTAGCATTCCCTTTAAAAAAAAGGTCATGTCCCATCTCAGTTGGAATCAATTTATTTGTATGTTAGTCAAATCTTCTAAGTGCAATTTATGTTTTCATGCCCCAATGTCCAGAATGTGTAGATTAGTCAATTCGTCACGCAACTTGGAATTATTTGATTTGGATCTTCCCGCTTTACGTAGACCGCTTCACCATTGCCACAATGTGGGGTGAAAAATTATTGGCATGGCTTAGCTCGAAGTCTTATACGTTGATCGTTTTCATTAACATATTGTAACCTATCATTTTTTTGCCGCTGTGTGTCTTTATTCGATGGTTTTGTATTTTTTTTTGTTCAGTTTTTTTAACATTGTTTCACTTTACAAATGTAGTAAAAAATTTAGGCCGTATATTAAATAAATTGATAATATTGTTACGTGCTAGGAAATTTGGCCCGGGCACTGTGAAATTTCACCCTTTTGAGCATTACCATTTATATTTTGCTGTCAGGGGCAATCTAAATATAATAATGAACCGGGGGTGTGGTCCCGTGGCTAGTGTCGTTGACTCGGGGATCAGAGGTCTGAGTATCGCACCACGCTCAACCATAACTTGGTTCTAATTTTCTAATAAATAAATAGTTTGGGCAAATTATAAAAACACAAATATTTATTCAAAAAAATAAACGAAAAAAGAATAATCTGTTACTCAGAATAACGCTTCGAAAACCAGATAGTAATAACATATTTAATATCCCGGTAGCCTCCGCGATGAAGTGGGTAAGTTGTTTGACTCACGCATGGAAGGTTCCGGGTTAGATTTTTGGTGAGAACACAAAAATTAAATGTGATTAAAACTTTTTTTTTTCCATTTAAAAAAAAAAATTAAACCACAAACCATTACTTACTTTTTTTTGTTTTCTCAGAAAGATATTTTTTTTCCTGTCTGTTAGTATTTTTTTAACATTAATTACACCACTATTGCCATATGGCGGCTGACCTGTGAAACGTTAAACCAAAACTTTATCTAATATTCGAACAATTACGATCTCAAATCAACTCATTCACGAAATTTTTTGCTTCGGCAGTACATATACTTATATACTACTACAGTACAAAATAATTTCACCAGCGGGAAAAAATAACCCGTACAAGACAGACGCAATCAATAATTTCTAGATTAATAATATATGGATGTAGGTAAAATGTAAATAAAATTAGTATTGTACTATAACTGTGAAATATATCAATATGTATGTATCACCTTTTAAAGTATATTGCAAAACTATTTGTAATTTTTGGCTAGAAAATCAATCCAAAAAAAAATTTAGGTAACATTTAATTTATAGTATTTTTTGAAGAAAAAACTTTTTTTTTGTGGACAAGCGGTTAACGTCCTATGCATAGTCTTAATCATAAGAACAAAACTTTACATATGTGTATCGAAACAATGCAGGAAAAGTTTTCAACAAACTGGGTCTCCCAGGATAGCAGAAGATTATAAGGTAAACATGTTTGTTGTATGGGAGCAGGAAATGTGCGACTTGAACAGCTGATTTGTCTCCATTAAAAGTTCTCTCGTAAATCCCCTTTATAGCCCCGTAGCCGTTATTTCTCTAGAGCCACAGGTAAATGGCCCCTGAAGAATGGGATTAACTGCTACATACTTCAAATATATATTTGCGGAAAGCTCATTCCCGGCAAAGCCTTCAGACAAATTGGCGTACTAAAAATCATAGAGTATAATTTTTGCTGCAAACTACATACCGCCATACACCTTCGTGGCGCGAAAATAAAATAAGACTCAAAGAACCTCATTTCCTTTTTCTGTATGCAATATTCTAAATTTATTCACACAAGCTTGTTGAGCATTTAAATCACCAAAAATCTATCATTTTCAAAGTATTTTTAGAAAAAAGTTCTGTTGAAACATCTATAAAAATAATAAATTTACATATTCAATGTCAAAAATAAAGTAAATTTGTAATTAATGTTAAACAAAATAAAAGTAAAAGTGATGGAGTATACAGTCATGTAAATTTATAATAATCTCATATTGGATTCATACAAGGTTTATTAATATTATGTTTATTTAAATTATTGTGAACCCCTAAGCTTTTAAAACAAGACAATTTGTATTATATCCAAGGAATTATATATCAAGGCATTGCAACAATAGCAAGAAATGAAAAATATGATTATTGTAATTCCTAATTTACTGTTTCATATTTTTATTTTATTTACGTAAGTATGTTAAGTAAAATGTATCGCATAGCATTATAACATAGTTCAATATATTCATGTCATTTTGAAAACTGTATAATACGTATACTTTTATTGTTTTTGTATTATTTTACTTCAAAATATTAGATAAACATATTATCTGTATTTTTGTTTTATATATCAAAACTGCCATAGGTAATAAATTGTCTTTGTCCGCATCCTCCTCTCCGTTGCTCTCCATCCCTGAATAAATATAAGCTTAATAGTGAGAAGATCTTTTAATATAATTATGTATCCCCGTACTGCGGGCCAACTGTTTGTGACTCCTGATTTTTATAATCCGAATCATTTCTATCAAACTTATATGTTATTCTTATTTATATATTATGTAGGTGCATATTATATGCATTTGTGTGTTCATTTTGAATCAACGTTCACGTATTGTCAAACCTTATTTTATTGTTGTCATTATTTCGTATTTACTGCATTTTGTGGTTACCTACCGTATTGTATAGGACTCGTCGCACATTATTCATTTGATGTGTATCAGTTAAATTTTATAATAAAATGCTTTTTTTTCAGAATACGGTTTTGAAATTTAACATACTTTTAAAAAAAATACAATTTATATCATTTCTTGATTTGAATTTTAACAAAAAGATTTCTAACTTTTTACTAAGCTCTTTATTGTACCATTTTGAATACAATTACAAGTTTTAAACAATTATTTTTTTATACTTACGCACCCACACCCACACACACGCACCCTCTCCCTCATTCATTTCCACACGCACATGTATCCACTCCCTCATTCATTCACGCATACACACATTCACATACACATGAATACAAACGTCACACAAATACAATTACTAAACTTCTTTTCTTATATATTATGTGTCATTATATTAACAGTGGATTTTTTTAATTGGCTTTAGCATTGTTAAGATTTTTCTACTTATTTTGTTAATGTAATAGCTGTAAAAATCCCAAATAAAATAAAATAAAATAAATAAATAATAGAAAACTTTTATGTTTAATGTAAATGTAAATATGTTTATAAAAGGCATTTTCTGCGAATCTAGATCATTTTTGTGACATGAAAGTGAGGCGATCAGGCCTTACGCTTCAGGCACCAGTCCAGGAAAATGAAATATTGCAATTTAAAACAGATTTGAAAATCAATATTTTGTTATTATTAATATATTTTATGACGACCTTCCCAGGAATCGAACCGGAACGCATAGTAGGCAAATGAACAGATTTCTTTTTTTAGGATTTTTATCACAGATCAGTCATTGAGTCAAGAATTCTGGTTCTGTAAGAAGATCGCTAAAAAAATAACCGATAATTTTTCGTTATATCTGTAAATGTTTTGACTACCGCATATCTGTTCAAAGATATTTCGATTTTATCTAAAAAAATAATTTAGGGAAATGAAGTGTTTTGCGTTTATTTTCAAATTAAAATTCCTGTTTCTGATTTATTCCGTATAAAACAGCAGTTGGCTTCGCGGGCGGTGGATGTTTTTTTTTAGTTTTACGAATTCAATTCGCGTAGCCGCGTTTTGCGGGGAGTTCCTGTTGTATGGGAAAATTAGTCGGCACAAAACACGACGAAAAATCTCAAATTGTATCTATTCAGAGAGAAACTCAAGACCAACTTTTACTTGGTTGTTCCTGTGGTGAAAACGAGGTGAATTTTCAGGATTCACAATCCTGAAAATGTTTCTTTCATGTCTATAACAAGATACTTTTTTTCAAGATTTAATTAACATTGTGAGCAAATAAATTAATCGTTGTATTCGGGTAGTTTGTACTATATTTATTTATTTAAAGAAATATACAGTAAACACTGACTAAATTAAATAAAAAAGACAAGGTTGAAAGACAGACCAGGGAAGTATATTAATAAAAATCATACATGTCAAATTATGGTCATTTTTAAATGTGTACGTGCTTATATATAGTATACTAATAAATTCTATTTTTCTAAAAGTAATAACCTTTTTTGCCTTTTTTAAAGGTGCGTCAGTTGGTGGGAAAGAAAAGATTTGGAAGAAAGTAATAAAAAATACACCGCAACACCCAAGCTAATTGAGAAAAAAACTTTTCCTGGATTTGATAGGCGCCGTGACGCAGTTGGTAAGACGGCTATATGTGAAACTGGTGTCACGCGTTTGATTCCCGCCAGTTGCGAGAAAAATTCCAAGAAAAATATTTCTCAATTAATCTGGGTGTTGTGATATATTTTACATTACCTCCTTTCATATCTCCCCTGTCCCACCTGCTGACAAACCTCTAAATCGAACGCCGTAAATACTAAATTTGACTGATGTTGCAATACTTTCTTTTGATTAATATCTTTGGGAGTCTTTGTTGTACAAATTTCGTCAAACAAATTTTTGATAAAACTAGCAACAAAAATTTATTATTTTAATCTAACTCGATTTGATGATAAATACGATTGAAGTTGTTGTTCAAAATAAATGTATGGCTCGAAAATCAATGATTCGTTATTTCAAAATATTTGAGTAAATCAAGTAAAGAAAATATTTATTTATTCGAACAAAACAAAATCGTATTTCATTTTTGCATTATTATCATTGTGAAAAGCTTTTGGAAAATACACTGCCGTAGGCTTTTTATCAAAGGCTATACGTATCGTGATGACGTCTATAAAAACATAAAGCACATTGATAAAAATACCAAACGAGCTTTATAAAAATGAACATATTTTATATGATTCGATTAGTATATTTTTAATGTTTCAACCACTGGCTTCGTGAAAAATTACTCTCTAAATAGAAGCTTAGCGAGTTATTTCTTTTTTTTTAGTAATGTTACACAGTGTGTTAAGTGGCTACTTAATCCAGCCAACGAGAGGTAATAAGCCATGTAAATACCCAAACTTCCATATTACCTTCTCAAAAATGTTTTCCCTCTCTGTTGCAACAAATTACGATATAAATAACTCCCTAGGGAGGAAATCTACCCTCTCTGCAAACGTTAGGAAATACTTGAAACGTTGTTGACAACATTAGTAGATAATTGTTTTTTTTTTGACGGACAAACTTAATTAAATTACATTAATATTATTAAACTCATTATTTTAGGTTATCACAAATTTACCAAACATAAGGGACTATTTGATTTTATAAATTCAGTTTCAGGTCCCGTACAATAACATAATGTAAAGCAAAATAATGTAATCGGATAAGCATTACTTCTACATAATTATAAAATCTTAACATACGTGATGACGCAGTAAGATTTATCATATTATGCATGATGCTTGGAAGAGAAAATAATCTGTGCAATCTTAATTGCCGATTGGAAACATTAAAAATATTACAATTTATAATATTATAAAGATACGAGGTATATTCAGAAAGTATGAATTCTCAATTTTTGTATTAAAAAAAATATAAACCTAAAAAAAATCAATTACAAAACATTGTTTGTAAATGTATTACTTATTTTTCCACGTAGTACAACGGGATTGATTGATTTGGAATTAAATCAACTTTCCAGTTGCTTTCCTACCTTTTAACCAACTCCTGTCTCTTACTCCTAATGATTCTTTAATAGCTACTAATTAATAACTAGTTGAAAATTTGGAAGGATTTTAGCTGGCTTAATATTCTTGCCCAAATAAATTTCTAACTGTATAGATACCCATGATATCCTTGCTCAGATAAACCTTAATGTACCTCGCCGTAACTTGAGTACCAATCCTGCCTTTGCTGTGGGAAATTATAAAACTAACATCTGATTCTTTTCTCCTCAGCCAAGGATCCTCAGAACAGTGAACGAAATCTCAATTAATAGTACTGTCGATGTGTTCCTACAGCAAGGACAGGCATTTAAGAAGCAAACGGTGTTGTCTCTCCTGACTCACATTGTCACGATGTCACACTTGCCATTTCCGCCTAGATTATGCTATATTAATTTATTTGTTTGATGGACTTATGCAGTCCATTCTAACGATGGTAAATGCAATTTCTTATTATAAATACAGAAACTAATAAAATAAAATACAACTAAATAAAACTAAACCCAGGACAAAAAAAATACTACTTCAAGACAAGATTCGGTCTATCTCAGTGATTTTTTTAAATCTATAAAGACTTACACTAAAAAAGTCTAGATCTTGTCTCGAGTTTACAATACGACACAATTGGGACATAGCTGCATGCAAGCCATTGTTTTTGTTGTGTACATACATACCTTTTGTTGATTATACGCTTCGTTAATTTAAGTCGGTTTTAAGAATGTTTAGATTAAGTACTACTCATTAATGCCAATCTATTAGGGCTTACGTAATCCTGTTGATAGGCTTAAAAAAAAACTAAAATAAATTATTAAATGTGTTGTAGTTAGTGCATATTAAGAACCAGTGACTGTTGCATCCCTTACATTATTGAATATAGTTGTGAAAAATAACTGGGGTACATAATGGTCTACTTTAATATTTACATGTTAAAATTAGCGTCTTAACAAAGATACGGTAGGTACACCTCGAAACCGGTTAGTGTGAAAACTTCAAATAATAATTTACTTACATAAGTTGAAATGATTGAGCATAAAGTAATACGCATATATATATATATATATATATACATTACATTTGTTTACATTTTGCTGAATGAGATAAAATGTTAAACCCAAGAGTATTATTTGAACTCTTGTGTGGCTTTGTCACACGAGTCTACTAGGATACAAGACATGATATATATCTCTTATTTATTTTAATGATGAGGTTTTTTTTGTGATATTTAAATGGACATTTTCACACCGGATTCATGAAGAAAAATTTATATGAATATGCCGGATTTTAATACGAAAAATATTTATCCTTGCTACGTGAAGAATAATTATTATACTGATAATAGTGAGCTTATACCACATTAAATCTGTTTTTCTGTACAAGAAACAGCACGAAAATAGAACCTATAACAAGGGAAACAGAGACGCCGTTCTGTGGTCGGTGTTTGTGTGAAAAAGACAAAACCAAAAGAAGAAATTCGTTAAATCAGACGGTTATTGGCAGTGAGCAGGAGAGCACGCTAGTTAAATGACCTGTAGATTTGTGATTTTTTATTTATTTTGCTATAACAGGCCTAAGTTATGTCATATTTTTTATAAATGATGTAAAAAGTACTATTCAACAGTATGTCTCAATGCTTTTTTTCGTATTTTTAAACTTCAGAATGTGCTTAATTTTTTGCACAGCTTATTGAAATTTAAAATATTTTGAGTTTGATAAAATTTTTGTAGACAAAATACTAGATTTCACCCCTTAGGGAGTAATTAAGAAAAACAAATTGATGGAGAACATAAATAAATGGGAAAATGGAAGTCTATGCATTTAGAGGGCTTGTGACCTTTTATTTGCTGGTTTATGTGCCCACTCAAAATACTGTGTAATATTCACTACTTTGCCATTGTTTAAACCTCCATATTTATTAAATTGTTCCGTCTGTTGAGTAATTTTTTTTGAGAAGTATAAATGCCTTTTACATAAAATATAATATAAAACTATTTGGTTTAAATAACACATAAAATCCGTGGTGTAGTGGCCTCCGTGGCGTAGGGGTCAATATGCTTGACTCCCACGTGGAAGGTTTTGGGTTCGATTCCCGGTAAGAACACAAAAATAACGATGTAGTTTTTCTTAAGCCTGGGTGTTCTATGATGTAATTTACTACTGTAATTGCGTCTCCTGGCTTGTTGTGGTGCAAAAAAAAAGATAAGATGCAATACTTTTTACCCAAGGATTTGAAACTAAAAATATACCTAAAAATAATATAACGCATTCAAAAGAAGTTTAAAACAATTTAAACATAAACGTAAAAATTAAATTTAAACATAAAACATTTTAAAGGACTAGTTTGACAAGAAAATAATAAAGCACTGAAAAAAAAACTTTTTACCAAAGATTTATAAAGAAAAATCAAACCTTAAATTACGTAACACATTTAGTAGAAGTTAAAAACAATTTTAAAATAAATGTTAAAATCAAATGAAATAATAAGATATTATAAAGGATTAATAAAACAAAAAGTTCATAAAGCACTGTTACATTTAATTAGAGTTAATAATGAGATAAAGCCATGTCTAATACATAAGTTATTATCAATCAACCAGTAAGCTTATCTTAAGAGCTCTGTTTGATTGAGAGAAAATAACTCCGAGTATAATCTTCAACGGGCTCCCGATTAGCCAGATGTTAGGGAAAAAGAAGTGGGAAGTAGTCGAAGGGGTTTAATGAGGAATGAGGAATGATTGTTGAAGAGAGAGTGAAGGGAGGGCTCGTGGGAAAGGACCTTTAACCATTCCCAAGTATGTCAACAGAAGATTACCGTAAATGCTTTAGCTTAACGTTTATCCCGGGGGAAAAATAGTTTGTTATTTATTCAGAGCTGGCCATCTGGACCTAACTTGTGGCAGAGCAAAAATAGTTACTCGATATAAGCACTGCAATATTATAGTCTTGATAAATAAACAAATGCATAAAATTGTATTTTACTTAGTAAAAAATATTAGTTTTGTTAAAATGTTTTTTTTATTTTTTGCAGCTAAGTAACTAATCCTTTTATAATTTGGCACTACACTTTAACCTAACCAGAAAAATAAATGTTTACAAACGATAACAGATATTTGGACTTTTTAAGTATTAAAAACATAGATAAAATATAATATTTATTTATTTTTTTATTTATTGACACTTTATATACATATACAATAAATATACATATAAGGGCGGGCATATTGCCTTAAGGCAATTTCTTCCTACCTACCCAAACCGTTCAGTTTGAGAAAATTATAAATACATGGACATATTGAATCTTACAATTTTATACAAAAATTAAAAGCAAAGATTAACAAAAATAAATATATGAATAAAAAAAAAAAATAACACTTTACTATGAAGAGAGGAGAGGGGATGGGAAGGAAAGAAGAAGGATAAAGGAACAATTCAAATATTTAGATAGTGACATTTCAATCTCGACTTAAATGTAAATAATACGGTGGCCTCCGTGGTGTAATGGCTAGAAACTTGATTCACGCACGGCAGATTTCGGGTTTGATTGTGAAAACACAAAAATGTCATTTTATTTTTCTCAAGCCTGGGTATTCTGTGCTGGAATCAACAGATTCATTACTGCAATTGGGTCTACTGGCCTGTTGTAATAAAAAAAAACAAAAATAATATTTTTTTTTAAACCCATCTCCACGTTCACATTAAGCAATGTGTTACATACAATATAATAATAAAATGCATAATTGATTTAAAAATAAAAACAAACATGTATGTATATTGTATGGTCCGCTCAATACCTTTCAGGCATTGTACACTAGGGTGGGCCGATACATTTTGATCTTCTGAATTTTGAAATAAAAGGTCTAAAAAGTTACCTTTTGGATTACTTGGATGCAAAAATTAAAAAAAAAAAGAATTTAGGTAGGAACGGGATATTTAGTCTTATATAAGTAGTCAGAGTAAAAAAAGTAACTTCAGTACTAAAAATATATTAAAAAGCGTAGAAAAAATGAAATAATAAACAAAAGTTTTTAAGTAATATGTCCCTAGTTGGAGCATAAAGCGTATTCAAACAGCCCATTCGCAGTTGTTATTTTTTGTGCGTCTTTGTAAATCAGATCGGCGTCCTGTACTCCCGACATGAACTGCTGACAAACTGTTTACAGAAGATGTTTATAAATTGAGAACCTGATGCCTTGTAAAGAGATATTTAAAAAACGTAAATGTGACAGAGTGAATTGAATCGCCTTCACAGTATGACAGTTTTTTCACTTGTCGTCAGATAATTTTGCGTCAACCCCACGTCCATTCCATTATTATTTCGTTTCTTAAAATATCAAACAACCACATACCTATTTTTTCCTTATACACCTTTTCTTAAAATTCAACACTTTGCTTTTTTTGTTGTAGTGAGGTAGCACAAATTTGTAGAAAATTACGTATATTTGCGAAAAAAATAATGTTCGTAGACAGGTACTCAAAATGTTGTTTTGAAGCAATTTTTCTTTTTATTATGTCCCGACTCAACAAATAAGATTCAATTTAATTCAATTTTATCAATGGTCCAATAAAATGTCGACGTTTACTTACCTCCTCGAACTTCACACACCAGCACAAGACTCGCCCCTTCTTCAAGTGGGCCAATTATCCCAGCCACGTCCCGCCCAGAGTTGTCGTACACGAGAAGTTGGTGTGGAGGAACTGAAAAAAATATACATTTTTATAAAAACAATGCTGAAAAATATTTACAAACAATGACAAACCAATGATTTTAATCATTTATTCAAATTTGTTGCAACAGAGAGAGAAAACATTTTTAAGAAGAGAATACGGGAGTCTAGGCATTTACAGGGCTTATGATCTGTCATTGGCTGGTTAAAGTGGCCATTTTACACACTGTGTAACATTCACCATTCTGCCTATGTTTGAACATCCACATTTCCTCAACCCTTTAATTTGTTGACTTTTCCAGCCAGTCTGCAAGCATTTGGACATACTCAAAACATTGTTGATTTTAATTTAAGTTTATTTCAAAATAAGACTAATATTTCCATTACGGTCAATCTAAGTTTAATTTCAAATTACGTCACCAATAAATTTCAACTAATTTTACCATACATCAATTGAAAATTTTTTCACGTTAATTTTAGATGCATTTCAAATCGAGAGTTTACTGACATAATGCATTAAGTCATTAAAACAAATTGCGGAATAATCGCATTGAAAGCTTTTTTATTTTTTCAACGCATTATTTCTCAGATATTTTTTTTGTTGATTTTATTGTACATATAATGTATTGTAATTATGGCCAATTACGCATGTAATAAACAATGTGATACTTTTGCAAGTATTTTATTTATGAGCATTTCTGCATGTATTTCAATTTTAGCCAATTCCACATGAATTTTAACTATGACCAATTTCTCGTGTACAGAAATTATCGATGATTTCACATGTATTTCAAACAACGCATGTATTTCAATTACAGATAATTTAATTTTTAATAATGTTTTGAGTATGTCCAAATACTTGCAGACTGGCTGGATTTCGTCCCTATGGAGTTATTTATATTTGAATTAGTTGCAACAGAGAGGATACAGATTTTTGAGGAGGGAATATGGAAATTTTAGGCATTTACGGGGCTTGTGACCTGTCACTAGCTGGTTAAAGTGACCACTTCACACGCTGTGTAATATTCACCATTCTGCCTATGTTTGATTTCTACACAGTGTGTGAAGTGACCACTTAAACCAGCCAATTACAGGTCGTAAGCCCTGTAACTGCCTAAACTTCCATATTCCCGTCTCAGAAATATTTTCCCTCTCTGTTGCAACAAGTTAAAATTTTATTTTCACCTTTTTATACTTTCATATTTTAGTTATGGCAAACTTTGAATAAATTTTATTGATTTGTAATTTTACCTGCATTTAAAATTATTTATTTATATAAAAAAAATCAGTGTTAAGGGAAAATGTATATAGAAAATGTTTTCTTTCACGCGGTAAAAATGAAAGCATTTAGTTTTGGGGCAAAGTTTTTCTAAAACGTAAATGAAAATTAAATAAAAATGGTAAAAATAAAAAGTAACTAGTTCGAAACGTTACATGTTAATGTGAACAATAACCAATTTATTAAAACGTTGCTATGTTGTGATAGATTTCCGATTTCCGCGTAGTCATTTTTATTACGTCTAGTGTATATTGATAGCTACCGATTCTATTTTTCAATGGCAGCACAACTCACCGACAGCAACTCGTGACGTCACGGGCATAGTATTTTCATAATTGAGAAACTTGAAAAAAATCATTGCGACGAAAACGCGATATATAAAAATGTATAATTTAAATATTCCATAAATCTTTCACAGATGTTATGTTGTTAAAAATAAAATTAAACCAAAATTAAGCTCTACCAGAGTAAAGCTCTAAATGCATCCTTACACGCTTTTTGGCGTAAAATAAACTAAACCCATTGAACCATCACCCAACACCCAGAACAGCATAAAGGAAAATTTAATGGACGAAAATCAGTTGACGGGCTTTTAATATTCTGTTTTTACAAAAAGAATTTTAAAAATCAATATATATAAAGTTATTTGTATTTTAGCAATTTGAATTGAATGCATTGTTTGTTTTCGTTTTACTTCATTTTTTATCACATGTTGCACTTAAATAAAAATACCACGCTATTTTGGGTTTGTCCAAATTTAGTTTTCTATTAATATGTATTTTATAGCTTACTGTGCTTTATTTATATGTTACTGTGCTTTTTTTTTTAAACTATGTTTTATAGTTATGTTTATTGTAAAAAAACAAAAAAAAAAAAAAACTTTAAAAAAGTGATGACCAAGGGAAGCTTCTAATTAAAGAAAACTAGTACAAAATCAAAATTATGTTGAATGAACAAACTTGTTTAAGAAATATAAAAAAAAAAAATTTAAAAAAATAAATGTAAAAAAAAAAATGTTTTAGAGCAGAAAATTATCTTTCAAATAAAGTACAATTTTCACCGTTTTGTTCCACTTTTGGTGCTCATTTTCAAATTTAAAAAAAAATTGACAAAACCTACGTAAACACCTTATTTACAGTAAAAAACATAGAGAACAAGAATTCATAAAAAATCATACATCGGGATGTGGTCCTGTAGCTAGTGTCTCGGACTCACGGATCAAAGGTCCGTAGTTCAAACCCCACTCTACCCCAACTTGATTTCCATTTTTCTTACAGTGAGTTATTTACAACTCGTTGAAAGTGGCTCTCAAAATAAAAAAATTGGGTTAATCATAAGAACGTTAATATTTCTTTTCATTAAAAAACAACAATATATTATGTCGTAAAAGCAAAAAAAATATCAAAATGTAAATTTGAAAAAAAAAAATAATTACGCTTGGCAAAAAGGGGAAACAAAAATTAAGGTGAATCATTTAAACGAGGCACCTATTTATTTATTTCAAGTTCGCCATCTTTACTTATTTACAATTTCCGCCTTTAAGGAAGCATAGAAATAACTTTTACTGCGCGATATAATTTTATTATGTTAGAATAAAATTGTTGTACTCGTATTATATTACGGAGCCCGCGTGTTGATCGGTAGTTAAAATATATGAGTTGGTATTTCTAACATTTTTATCTACATATTTTATCTTCACGTCTAAAAATATTTGACTGATTTAACTTCATTATTTTTTTGTTGATAGTCTGGATCGCATGAACTTTTTTCTTTGATACCCAAAGAAATGAATTAGTCACCAAACATTTTATTTTCGATATCTACCAATTTAAAAACGTACCCATCTCATCGTCAAAACACTAATTACACTTAAATGAAAATCTCACTTGAAATATAGTTTAAAACCAACGTTCAGGTAGGACCCATGTCATAAAAAGCTTACACCAACTTTAATCACCGAAGTTAATAAAAATAAATGTTTTATCTTTTAGGAGCAAAAGTGAAAAATAAGAGGGAGAGAAGAATTTTCCATTGTTCTTTAGTAAACCACATTTAAGACCACCAGATTTAGATGTGCTTTCCTCACAAAATATTTTTAAACAATCTATGGCCAGTTTTCTCCATTAGTGCGGTTTTAACTAAATGACAATACATTTTATAATTCAGTGATAAATTTTCGATATTACACCAGCTTCAACTAATCAAAAATTATATCAAGAACAACATAATAAGTCAGTAGGAAAAACAATATCTAAATTAACTAAAATTGGTATTAGAGGTGACCTCTTCAGATGGTTTTCATCTTATATAGACAACAGGTCGCAAGCGGTAGTGGTTAATAATTTTATTTCTAGTTGGGTACGGGTCCCCAGCGGGGTGCCTCAAGGGTCTTTTCTGGGACCTTTGCTCTTCATAATTTTTGTTAATGATATTGATAAATGCTTTACCTCTTCGCGTTTGCTTTGTTTTGCTGACGATATAAAAATTTTTGCAACAATCAAGAACCCAGCTGACGTCTTTGATCTGCAGTCAGATCTCGACCGTCTGAAGGATTACTGCAACTCCAACTGCTTGGACCTTAATCCTTCTAAGTGTTCAGTTATTACATTTAGTCGCAAAGTAAATTTTTTACGTACTATCCTTGTGCTTAAGGGTCAAAACCTCCAACGCTTATTATGTGTAAAGGATCTAGGTGTCTTCCATGATAGTAAATTACTTTTTGACGCCAATGTTGACAGCATCATAAACAAGTCATCGCGTGCGCTTGGCTTTGTTATGCGTAGCTCTACGTCGTTCACTATGACAAAGACACTTAAAATTCTAAGTAGATTTATATTATTATTTTTGTCTAGTATGTTTCTACTTGATATTTATCATTTTTAGATAATATTTTTTTTAAAAAGCTTTGGAAATTTGAAGATACTAGAATCTGCATATTTGGTAGTAAAAGACACAGCGTTAGATGTTGGACACTCATTAAGGGTAGTATCAATGCGAAAAGCTATTAAGATGTGGTCATGGAACCAAAACAGCTGCCCACTATGGGTGATTTGTTTGAAGGGCATTCAGCAGTGCATTCTTCATAAATATGGTAAACTATGTCCAATAGATCACACAATGTACGTATTGCAGGGTTTTAGAATTTATCTAACACTTGTAATAAGAAATTAAACGGGAAATTTAAACAAAAAATAATACCAATGTCATTGATTTGATCATTGCGTAGTAAAAATTTTATAAATCTTACAACAGACTCAAAAAGTATTTAAGAGAACTTAATTTAAAAGTTCGAGCATGAGCATGATTTATAATTGCTCATAAGCTGGTTAGAAGCGTTCACTTAACACATTGCAGTGTCCTATGAAATGGAATAATTAATAATGAGAAAATGTTCTCTTATTTTTATTCTTTGTTTTCGCATTGATAATAATTGCGTTCATTATCATTCTAAATCGTTTCCATAAGACAGACCCCCCACTTCTTATTCCCCCACCGCTAAATTGCCATACCGAAAACAATGCATTATTCAAAAGGCAATAACTCATTTCTTCCCGCCTTTGCCTATTATAATTCAAAATAAGAACAACCACCATGTTTTAAGATGGTGAATGGAAAAGGTTTGCAACACGAATGTTACGTGTGTTATATTGTACCTTTACTAAAACATTTTTAAATCTAACCGCACACGTTGATGCCAGTACAGAAATGTAAAATATATGAGTACATAAAACTCGTCTCTGCGAACTATTTTTGCATGCATATAATGAAATATTACCTACAATCTAACCCCCGTGGTTCTTCTTGAAAAATCTGTTGGTGATCTTGGAAATTGTTGACAAACTGCAGAAAAACTATGTTCGCCTGTATCTTAATATTAATACCAAAACGATTTTTAATTTATTTCCGAAAGAACTTAAATTTAACTCACATTGTAACAAGAGCAAAATAAGAGCGTGGCTAATCAATAAAAAGTTTATATTTGAATAGAAGCTGATGTGTAAATATTTAAATTTTTCATATATTTTCTTGTATATAAAAAATAAATGCATATATTATTACTTGTTTATACATGTATATTCTGATATTTCCGCCTGTTAATTTATATCTGTTATTCATTGATTTTATAAATGTTAATAATATTATATAAGTTAGTAGAAATATAATCTCCACCAACAAGCTACAGAAAGTCGCTTGGTGGGATTTTAGTATTAGTAAAAATATAACATTTGAATTTTTTAAATAATTATATTATTTAATTTTTTTTAAATCATTCAGATTAGATGCAACAAATTCTGCTATGATCCTGATCATTATATTGGGTGGCTCAAAACCATCTTGAATTTTGAGTATTAAAAAAAAATTGTTGTATCAAAAATCAAACGCGGATATTTTGTAGTTGTCATCAGCAAAATTTGAGGTTTAGTCGTGTAGCATTTTTTTATCAGGCAACGCATAGAAATCGTGAAAATTTACTACCGAAATGGTTGAGAACTTACCAGAGACTGTTCAAAAAAGTCGCACATTTTTTAGTCATCAGTATGCATCATCTCAAGCCACTGCAGAGAACTTAATTAGAAAAATTTAAACTCTTGGGTACGAGTCAATCACTTGAAAACATTGCGACATTTAGACACATTAACCTTCATTCTTCATCGTTATAAACAATAAAACGTCTCCAAAAGCTTCTTGCAACGAATTTTGATTAAGATCTACTCATGGCGCTATGGCGCAGTTGGTTAGATGGCCAACTGTGGAACTGGCGTCGCGGGTTTGATTCCCGTCAGTTGCAATAAAAAAATCCAAGAAAGATTTTTTTCTCAAGTGGTCTGGTTGTTGTGGTGTATTTTTCATTGCCTCCCTTCATATCTACTTTAGTCCACCTGCTGACAAGCTTTAAAATAGAGGTTTAGTAGGTAAATTCTTAAATTAATAAAGACCACGCGCAGTATGCAACACTGTGTTATAATCAACGCAGTTATTACAGATGAAATTTCCAGGACCAAAGAAAAGTTAGTAAACTAAGTTAGATCAGGAAAGTCGTGTGATCTGACACCTCAAAACTTTTTTCTTTTAGAGTATATAAAAGAATAAGTATATGCAAATAATTTACAGACAACTCCGGGGCTTCAAATAGAAATCCAACGAGTAATTGACGAAATTCACCCACAATTATGACGAAATGTGATAGGAAATTTCGTAAAAACGGTGAACGTTTACCAACAAAGCCAAAGTGGGCGTTTGTCGGATGTTGTTTTCCACACGTAACCAACGTGTCTATTTTTTACTTTGAAAGTAAAACACCCTTAAAATTAAACCGTAGTATGTGTTTTAGTAAAAAATAAAAATATGAGGGAGGTTTTGAGACATCCCATATAATGAGAAGATAATCGAGAAAGTTGACAACTCAAAACACTTGGGAGTTCACATAACTAAGAATGGAAGCATGCACAAAGAGCTCGCAACCCGCCTAGGAATTGCTGGAGCAGCTTTAAAGATGATGCGTGTTGCCTGAAACTCTAGTCTATACTCGGTCAAAACAAAGTGCCGATTATTTAACTATTGCATAATGCCAGTACTTGTATATGGATGTAAATTTTGACACATTACTAATGCTTAAAACACGAGACTTCTTAGTTTTGAGAGAAAGTGCCTGAGGAAAATATAAGGCACAAGGTGGTTCGATTTCAAAACTAATATTGAAGTCCAAAAAAGGAAGCAATAACCTCAACAAGCGTCTTAAGGATGCAGCAGTGGACCGAGATTTGACGGCGTCAGGAGAACTTAAACCCGATTTGTCTCTTTTTTACATCTGCGAGCTCCCGCCACGCCGTTCTGGAAGGCCGTCGATAACGGTATTTCGGCTTTATTCGGCGGACACGCGTTTTCTATTTGATAGCTACTTTCAGGCAAAAAGCCTAAAATAAAAATTGAGCGGGGATAAGTCTGCTTTATGGCGAAGTGGTAAGCATGTTAGCTTTTCATTAGCTTTATGTATCAGGATCGATTTTTGGTAGAGTGGACGTGAAATATTGTTTTTAAATGTGGTTTTTCATTTCGGTATTTCATTGTGCCTAGAATGTTACTGGAAGTTTTAAACTCATCACTTTAGTTTTCGTATAAAAAAAATCTACCTACAATGAAATCATATCGTGTTTATACTCGTAAATATAGTATAATAATTTATAATGCGCCATTTTTGTTAAAATTTTCTCAAGGACGCCTACTAATGCAGTGCCCTATGCATCATTATGAGTAGAAAGGGAAAAATGAATGAAAAAATAAAACATTCAGAGAAAAATATTATTTGAAACACCTTTATTGTGATTTTTCATGCTAAATAAAATAATTGAACACAAGTTAGCTAATGTATTATGATATTTTTTATTGTAAGTTTATTTTTGAGCAATGAACAAATAAAAAAAGATACAGAACAAATAAAAAAAATAACAAAAAAAATATTCTGAAACCGGTCATTAAGTTAAAATTATTGAAGTGATTTTACACTAACCGAATATCATTACTGCGTTGCTGTATTAAATTTTTTGATTTCTATTATTTTTTTATGTATTTTATACATAAATGTGTCATTATAAATTTAAGAATCAATATTTGTATTGATTTAAGTATACAAGAGTCCCGATTTACCTCTAATGTGGCTGTGGTGTAAAACGAGTCTACCTAGGAGACAAGACTTGATTTAGTTATATAAATGAAGAAAGTCGTATTTTTTGTGTTCTTCAAATGGACATAATCTAATCGAATTTGAAAAGTAAAATTTGTGTAAAGATGACAAGTTTTTAAACAAAAAATGTTTACATTTACTATGCAAATGAAAGTGATGTCAAAACCAACAAAAATATGTTTTTCTGGATAAGAAAGAAACCCTTAACTAGAAACATAGAGACGCTAATTTGTGCCTGGCTTTGAAACATTCAATCAGTCTGTTATTCGCAGTAAGAGTGTACGTTAGTTATATGACTATATATTTTTTTATTTTTTAAATGTATTTTGCTATGACATATTTTATTACATTTTTTATTTATTGTGGAAAACGAATTATTTAAGTGTAAGGGAAACGTGTTTAAAATGATTCCTCGAGGTAAAACAATCCCTAGAGATTTTTGCGAAACTACTCGTGCCATCTTTTGTTTATTTTTTTAAACATTTACATAGCAACGTTTTTAACATTTGACAATAAAGGTATAGAGACGCGTGCTATAAGAACCAGTGTGCGGAAAAAAATATAATTTTCACCTGTCTGATCGAAAGGAAGTCATTTTTAAACATTATTTAAAGTTGTGATATAGCACATTCGTTATTCTGCAGAAACAAAATTATTTAAAAATAACTATCCCTTTCATTATTCATATGTCAGTGTATTAATTATTTAATTGTTTTATTTGTAACAATAACTCCTGAATGATCATGTGAAATGATCCTCAAGGTAGAGCAAAATGATCATGTGGTAGGGTTTTGCTAAAATCGATATAGAAATAACATGTTGAGTAATAACATCATTTAATAAATTGTGGTAGATAGAAAAATAATTACACTTTTTTCAAAATTAGTCGAAGTATCAAAAAAATGACATTTTTATCATTAATTATCTATTTTCTCTTGAAGGGATCATTTTACACACGTTTCCCCTTTGTTTTTTTTTAATGTATGAATTTTTTAATATTTCGTCTTTTGCTTGAGGTGTACATATATTTTCAGTACAGCCTCTTCAGAGTTAACACAAAATTATCTAGCCAATCAGAAAAAAAATGTGTATGAGTATTAGTTATTCAATGTTTATATTTATTGAAAATTTTCATCTCTCAAAGATATATCTTGATCAAATGAATGTTTTGAATTAATACAAAGAACTGTTGGTGCTTTCAAAGTTAGTTGGATTATTTGGAAGGTATGAATATATGAGATAGGGGATGCATGCGGTAGACGGTCAAGGCAGTATTCACCCTATAGTGCTTTGGGCAAGGCCGGACGTACGTTGACAAAGTGAAATATTATTCAGAGTCCCATGGTCCGCTTGGCCGACCTTGTGCATAGGTGGGTTACTCGAGAGGGACCCGAACTTGATCCCAGATTATTTGCATTTGAATTAAGGTCATCAAAACTGTATCGTTGTTGAGAAATAAACATTAAACACCTTAAATATATTGCAAGAGAGATGAAGACATTTTCGGTATATAAATATGGATGCACAATGAGTTTTTCTGTGTAATTATGATGTGTGTCACTCGCACTCTTAATTAAAGTTTCGTATCGCAATACAGCGTACATTATCAGGGTTGGTATTATGTGTGAACATTAGACGTGTAACGTTATGAATTACTGATTTCTACCATGTCGCAGTCGTTACCCAATTAAAAAAAAAAAAAAAAACTAAAAATATTACAAATATCAATTGTAAGAATTACTAAACACATAATTAACAAAAAATACGTACATCAAAACTAATCACAGATATCCAAAGGAATATGCAAAAAAAAACAGTTATGATGTGACAAATGTGTAAGAAATTGATTGTGAAAGGGTACGTTGCCTGGTACGCAGATAAAATAATTCAGTCGGTCGATACACACCAATAAAGGTTTCACTTTTTCAACTGAACAAAAATCAACAGGTAAGAAAAGTTAGTATTTTTATTTACATATTTTTCGTTTACATTTTGGTAACAGGTATAATAAAATAAAGGTGACGCTTCAAAAAACGTTTTTTTTCTAATTATCTTCCATAAAATATGTATTCAAAGATAGAGTTATATGGTGTTCTATTCTCTCTGCCTACCTGCAATTTAATAAATATTAATATACCGACACGTTGAACTAGACAAAATACAATTTATAATTGTCACCCTTCTCAAACCAACAATCTTTGTCACTCACCTACACCGTGTGTACACAGACGAGGAAATAAATGTACCTCTCATATCGACATTTTTAACTCGAGTCTCTGTGAATTCAAAACATATATTTTTAAATATTTTATGATGTTCTATAGTAATGATTAAGGAACTATTTGCAAAAGCTACTTATGCTAACGATCTGCTGTTAAATCATTTTATATTCATATTTACCAACTTTATTATATCTTTTGTATGCTAACATACATATTCGTAAATAGATATTGTTTTGTTATTTTTCTTTTTCTTTTTATACTCATGTTTTAATATTGTTTTTGAATTTTATTTTTTCTTAATATGCATTATATTGTTATTATTTATTATTTTGTAAAAAACACTTGTGCCGTACAATAAATACAAAAATTACAGAGCCTTTGACGTGTCATTGGCATTTTAAAGTGCCAACTTTACACACTGTGTAACTCACAATACTGCCTATTTTTTAACATTCTCCAAACAAAGTGTGTTAACTGTCCACTTTTTTAAATTTAAAAAAAAAAGAAAAATAAATATTAGCGTTCTTATAATTTACCCTAAAACTTCAATTTTGGTGGCCATTTTCCACGAGTTGTAAATAACTCACTATTATTAGAAAATGCAAATCAAGTTGGGGTAGTGTGGGGTTTGAACCTCGGACCTCCGGCCCGTGAGTCCGCAACACTAGCCACGGGACCACAACCCGACCATCCAATGACAGATCATAAGCTCTGTAAATGCCTAGATTTTCATATTCACTTCATAAAATGTTTTTTCTCTCTGTTGAAACAAATTTAGATATTAGTCACACTTGTACTTTGTTGATTGGTTGGGAGAAATTGCCATTTGGCAATTAGCCGCTAATGTATAATTTAAATTCTGTACAAAAATTTAAACAACCAATTTTCAAAAAAAAAAAAATACGGGGAAACAGCGAGATGTTTCTTTTGTTTGTTCGAACAATTTTAACTATTTAAAAAAAAAATTGGTGCTCATTTTTAAATTTTAAAAGCGAAGGAACCCAACTTATGTTAACATCAATAGATAATAACAAATCAAAAACAACGATAACAAGTAAAAGTTATACAATGCGTAATGTGATCAATCAAAATAGCCACAAACCAATGACGGCTTACGATTTGTGTAGAATAACAGGATTTTCATTTTCCCTTATCGAAAATCTAACTATTACTTCCATCTGTGTTGATTGTTTAAAATCCTCGAAAAAATCTATATTTAAAGATACACGTGCGAATATTTTTATATCCATTTTCCTGGTTGATTGAATAGAATATTAAATTTTATATCTCCAATAGATTTTCCATCGTGAAAACCTGGGTTCGGGAATAAAATAATCCAAAATAAAAATTTCCCTCATCCTATTTCCTTTCTCGACCGGAAGCGAGGGAAGGAAGTAGGGGCTGAATCTCTTGAGGGGGGGAACTGAATTAATAAGTATAGCAAGAATTTGAATTTAATGAAACAAGTTGTACGAGAGACCGTGATATCGATCTTCTTACGCGACGTAATAAAATATGTACACATCAAAGATTTAATACAAGTTTCGAGGAGATTAAGAAATTGGTTTGAAATATGGGGCTTTGAAAATTTCATTAAATAATGTATTTGGTTTAATAAAATAAAATGTTTTTAATTATTAAGGATAAACGTTGATAAAAATATTCGTATCCGCACCCAGTTTTACATTCAAACAGCAAATGTAGAGTATTTCGATTATCTGTTACTGAAGGTAGGGTTTATTATTGGAATAATGGGAAGAACAGAAGTCTTTGATAAAAGTACAAAATTAATGATGTACAATGCTTTTATACTTTCACACTTTGTAAATGGATTAATAGTATGGTCGCAATGTAGAAAACAAATACTAGACTCAATACAAATTAGGTAACATTTAATTTTATAAATATACTAGAACCGGAGATTTATATAGAATAACAAAAATGCTCAATCTAGAGGAAGTAATCTGTACAGAAAAAAAAAAATTATATTTAAGATAAAAAATAATAAAATAAAGACAAATATTTAATTAAATTTTAACTCCTACATATATAAAAGAAATACAAGAGCATCAAATAATTTAACTTGCGAACAACCTAGGACCAACAGAAAAAAAAACAGTTTTTTGTATACAGCAATAAATTTTTACAATTCACTTTCTAATAACCTAAAAAATATACAAAACATATAAGTACTTAAAATACACCTAAAGAAAACAGCTCTTACAGCCCGTGTGACGAGTGATATGTGATGTTATTTCATCGACTTTTTATTTAAACAATTGTGTTATTACATATATTATATCCCCTCATACCAGCACTTTTGCTGAATGGGAATATTTCGTACAAATAAAATATGTTATGTAATGTAATGTAATACGTAAAGTTTATAAACCTTGTATTTTGTCACAAATAAATAAATCATAAATGAAGGTGATATTGCAGTGCAAATCAATTTCAGTCCTTGAAATGTGGCGTTTATTGGCAAAAAATGGTACATATAATTTACTTGCTTAACAAAAAATAAAGTTAACATAAATTAAGAGGGATTGTACCGAATGGTATGATCCGGAAGGCGAAACATATGGACGAAAGTGAACATTTTCAATTCTGTGATGTCCTGACTTTTAAACAACTTTGTGACTACGAATTAAACGTAGTTATGCAGAAAACAGCCAGCCATAAAAATGTCAAACTGAGATAGTTGCACCTTTGTGAAAAGAGTGAATAATCGAATTAAAAAAACAGTTGGAATGTTTTTGACAAACAACAACTACAAACCATCACGCTGTTTCCCCGTAAGGGTAGGCAGAGAGGATATAACGCCACAACAATATATTATTGCATACAGATCTCGCTTTCTAAACATTCATACATCTTCTCATGCACGAGCGCCGATTGTTCCGACTTTTGACATGTCCAACTTCAAGTATTTGTTGGATTTGGTCATGCCATGTCTTTTTCGGTCTTTCTCTATTTCTGCATCCATCAACATTCGCATTGTAAATATTTTTAGCCGTTCTTTCGCTGTCCATTCGTTCTACATGTCCAAACCAGCGCAGAGCTCCTTTCTTGATTTTGTCGATAATGCTTGTCTCAGCCTTACATAATGTACGGATCTCAACATGTGTGCATCTATCTTCCATAGTTTTACTACACATTGGCCTGAGAAATCGCATTTCGACAGCATTCAGCCTACTTTCATCCGTGTTTTTCCACGTCCATACTTCGCTCCCATACATCAGGGTCGGGACCAGGACTCCACTGTGAACTAACAATTTTGCCTCTTGTGACGAACATTTATTTCCCAAGGTCGATGCGCCATTTACTCTGTTCCCGGCACTCACCCTCCTTTCAATATCTTTCTAAGCCATTCCATCCCTTGTAAACATACTTCCCAAATACACAAATTCCTCTACTTGTTTAAGTTTTACTCCATTCACAGTGATTTTACATTTAGTCATACTTTCATTTTTTTCAAAAATCATCACATTCGATAAAACGACATTCATCATCAAATTGCTTCCCTTGCATATATTGTAGACCTTTGTTACCAAGAATTGCAGTTCTTCTTTGATGTTAGCAAGAAATACGGTATCGTCAGCATACAAAAGACAATTGACATTTATATCACCCATTTTGACTACCATTCTTAAGCCTTTCAATTCTTTCATATGACAAATAAGAATCTTATTATCTATTGACCAGTTTTAATGATTTTTAAAGTACCGTAAGATTTTTTTAGTACTTTGAGTGTTTTCTGCTAATTGGAAAATGCCACTTTTGTGATCGATAATATTTTCAGAAGGTGATTATTACGGTTTTTTGTATGATAACGGCCTGGCTGTTTTTAGCAGAACATAGAATTGACCTTACTGCACCCGATAACACCAATATATAGATTTTTTCAAAATTGTGACAGGCTGCTTTCTGCATAACTACTTTCAATTGATTACAGATCATTCTGTTAACCCGGAATATAAAAAAAGTGTTTTGCACACTTAAAACAAGATTAAAAATCAAGTTAAATATCCTGCTAAATATTTTATAAAAGGAAATAAATAAATGTATATATATAATAGTAGAGCACCCGACAGACGTTGTCCTGCTTGAACGTGGACTTCCCTGCTATTGGCTAGCAATAAGAGTTTTCATTGAAAAGTAGGTACCTAGGTACTTGTTTATGGTTGAATTTCGAAACCAAAAATTATGAATATTAAAATATTGAATTAAAGTTGGTATCTAGGTACTTGTTGGTGGTTGAATTCTAAAACATAATACAATTCATTTTAAAAAATAAAATTATCTTTGCAAATGTCAAACTCGGCTCTTCTTACCAACAAGGGAGCACTTTATTCTTGAATGCAATTTTTCAAAATGTATTTAATGTCATTTTATATTATCTAAGTGTAACCAAAAATCCAGTAAAAAGAAATAAATGGGAAGAAATTTCCAGAAAAAAGATCCACAAAAAAATAAATTCTGTTTACAAACATTCAAAAACATCCTTTTTTTAAAGACAAAAAACAACATCTTTCCATTTTTTTGTAAATGCATTCTCCTCGAATAGAACACTGGTAGATCGATGAATACAACATGTATGTTTCTTACTTATTTTTTTACATATAAGATTGAAGATTTTAATATCTACAAATACGCACAAGGCAAAGATCTATATTCCTCTAAAAACCGCACGTAAATCGGTTAAGCCGTTTAGGAGAAGTTCAGTGTCATCACACGTACATAGTTATTATACATATAAAGAAGATTAAGTTTTAAACAAAAATAATTCAAAATGGAAAATTTTAACAAAATATTCAATCAAATTAACTCATTTGCTTGGTCATACTCCTTTTTTTGGTCATCTTTGTCTTTTGCATCCATCAATGTTCATCTTGTAAATCTTTTTACCCGTTTTTTCGCTCTCCAGTTGCTCTGCATGCTCAAACCAATGCAGTACTCATTTCTTGATTTCGTCGATAATGTTTGTATCAGCTTTACTAACATACGAATTAACTCTTAAAATACTGTGGTAAATAATCCCTCTGCACGGTGATGTTACATCGTGTTACCGCTAGTAAAAGACGGAACATTGTAAAGGTCAGACACTTGAAAAAAAAAAACAGGGAGACGTACTGTTTAAATTTTTTTTCATAATGTACGCAAATAAACATATTCAGTAAAGTTCTAGCGAAATAGATTAGAAATCATAAGTACACCGCTCATATTACGCGCGTGCGTCCCACATTACTGCCATAAACTGACAAAATCTATTTTATTTATTTATTAATTGACATTATCGATTAGTAAAATTCATACATAGAATAGTTAAAAACATTAAGAAAATAAAATAAACATTGACAAACATAAGAGCCACCGAGACAAGATCTGGACTATTTATTTAGTGCTCGTTTAAAAGAATAGTTCAAATCATTTTAAAAAAGAAAAGAAGCATTGACAAACATAAGAAACATCGAGACAAGATCTGGACTTTTTATTTTTTACTCGTTTAAATCGTTGTAAACTTAAACCAAAAAGTCCAGATCTTGTATTGAGTTAACGGGTCATTGGAAAATTTGGTAATAGTGTTTTCTATGCTGATTGGTGAACAAGACTTCTGATTGATTTTTACAACATCCGCTACAGAACAGCGTCTGCGTTTTCCTTATTATGAGTTCTATCATCGTGGCTATCTATAAATATTTTTTGTATTAACATCCAGGATAGTTATAAAAGTTTTACTTTCCAAATCCGGTGTGAAAATGTCAATTTGAAGATTAAAAAAACGACCTAATGATTAAAAAAAAAAGAGAGATATATTAAGTCTTGTGTCCTTTGTCGACTACTGCGGCATCACAGCCACACAAGAATTAAGAAAAAAGGGGAAATATATAAAAATTAAAATTAACTAGACATTTAACAAACGAAAAACTTATTTCAGCCACCGGAGACAGAAAAGATGGCTAGAAAGATTGCATAACTGCTAGAAGCAAAGATTATTTAGCCCATTTATGTCTTTAATATTTATTTTCTGGGAAATTTATTTTTCTAGAATGTTTAAGAATGGGCTCATATTTTCCAGCCATTTTGTATCTTCCTGTCCCAGCCAGTTTTAATATTTTATGAGAAGAAAATAATGATTTTTCCCCTTTTTCACGACAAAAGTCAAACGCGAAAATCGCGCAATAAAGCGAGTATTTACTCAGTTTTTAATGTCGTTTCAAATATGAAACTATAATAAATATAAAATTTCATGTAACTTTTACAATATGAACAATTCTTGGACAAATTAATATGTAGGAAGAAAATAAAACTACAATGTGATTTTTTATTATTATTTTTAATGTTATTTTTTATTATTATTTATTTGGATAACCAACTGTTATATTTATCTTAAATATAAAACAAAATAAATTATAAATAAGGCAATTACAGGTTTTAACAAGTTTACTAAATGACGATTAAATATCAGTAGAGTTACATGCTAATTATTAAATAATTATTAACTGTTAATTATTACCTCTTATGTGGCTGTGATATCACACTAGTCGACAAACCATACAAGACTTTTCTTTTGACATTTTCACACCGGATTTGGAAAGAAAAAAATATATTACTATTCTGAATTCTAATACAAAAAATATTTAACCTTGCTACCTGATGAATGATGTCCGCAAATACAGCAATACATCTGCGTTCGAGAGAGCACGAAGATAGAACACATAACGAGGAAGACAGAGACGCTGTTCTGTGACCGGTGTTGGGTGAAACAAATTCAATCAATTGTTGACCGTAAAATTATGAGAGGCAAATTTATTATATTTTTTTTGTTATAAAATTGATAAATTATATGTTAATTTTTTTAAATTTTGGAAAAGGAATTCTCAAACTGTATGTGTCCATGTCCATGATGGTGCTAGGAAAAGAGAGAATTTACGAACAATGATTTCATTTTGGGTTAAATAGGTTTGAATTCTTTGGCGAGGATTAAAACCGTCAATTTTTTCTAAATATTCTTCAGTCTAATACATTTCAACTGTTTTTTTTTTGGTTTTATCATTTTTTAAAGATTTTGTATTTTTCTAAATATTATTTCATTTTTGAAAATATTTCTGAATTCGAATCATCTCTAGACATTGCCAAGACTAAATATGCTGTATTATATAAAAATAAGTAAATGCTGCCTACCTCAGACCAGGTATTTACTACAACTAGTGAGGATAGACAGTGTCTAACATGTTTGCTAATAATTGAATTTAAGATATTTAAATTTATTCCAACAGAGAGGGAAAACGTTTTTGAGAAAGGAATATGGAAATCTAGGCATTTACAGGACTTTTGACCTGTCATTGGCTGGTTTAAGTGGCCACTTTTCACACTGTATAACATTCACTATTTTGCCCATGTTTGAACATCCACATTTCCTCAACTCTTCCATGTTGACTTTTGTGAAGTAAAAGAGCTGAAACCTTTATTACGTGCGTGAGATTCATCCGGCTGAACCAAATCACCTACTAGGCAACGCCTGAAAACAATTTTCCAATTTTTATACTTCTTCTTTTGCCAGGTAAGTAATTCAACAATGTTTGAGTATGTCCAAATGCTTAATATTTTTCCTCTCTGTTGAAATAAATTCAAATATAAACAACTCCCTAGGGAGAAAATTCAGCCAGTCTGCAAGCATTTGAACATACTTAAACATTGTTGAATTTAAGATAGTTTAATTATACTTAATTTTCTTTATTTGTACTTTCTCACTGTTTTTCAATAATAAAACATGACCATTAGTGCCTGTTAAGTAGTGATTTTACATTTTCTATACAGGCAACTTATATAAAACTGTAAATATTCTTTTTCTACCCAAATCCTTCCTATTTCAAAACTCTTGTGCTTCTACCGTCCTGTGAGTAAGTCACATGTGAAAAGTTGTCTCTCTGATAATTTTTTATCATATCCTGCGTCAGCATATTTCGTACAAAGTGAAGTTTAGTGTTATACAAACAGCTAAATTATACAGTTCATCATCATCTACACGATACCGGTATCTGTGCTACAGCAATAGTGATGTGCTCCATAAGAAACAATCAGAAGAACTTTAAAAGTAAAAGTAAAACTTATGGATAAAAGATAGAACTTTTACCAAATGATCACTAAATAGTTATTTACAAATTCAGAAGTCTAAAAAGATAAACATTATAAAAGATGTTTTAAAAGCTTTAAACGTATTGGAAAAAAAGCATTATGCATTAACACCGTTTATTAAATTATAAGTGCCGATATTTGAAACTTAACTTACTTAGCTGAACGTATTTTATTTTTGTTTATGTTGAGTTAAATTAATCAATCTTATGCCTCAAGTGCCTGTCCAGAAACTGTGAAATATTACAGCGAATCTTTACTTCACATTGACCCTGCCAAAAATCAAACCCGGAACCTCCAGAACGATAGACAAATGCACCAACCGATACACAACGAGGTGAATTTATCTCCATACCATTTCCTTATTCGGGATTTTTACCTAAGATCAGCCATCGAGATGAAAACATTTGCGCATGATTTTGGTTTAATTTTACACATTCAACTGTATTCTTCATCCACCTGGACATGAAAAAAGAAACTGTACACCTTTAAAATGTTTTTTTTCTAGTAAAAATAATGGTTTTTTGTTGCACCTTTCCTCTGTCGGAAAAACTGTGGATGGCCTTTAAATTATTGGTTCTATTTGGTGACGTCACGTTTTCCAGAGACACACTCAACTTTTTGCATCGAGCATCAATTCAGTTTGTAGTTTTACTGAAAAAAAGTATTGAATATTCGTTATCTTGCGAGTTTTATGAATTCAGTTGGTTAATATCAACATAATAAATGCACGTTAAAAAAAGAAAAAAAAAAAAATTCTGTTTTCCATTAACAAATTCAAATATTGATATATGTTATAAGACAGTAATGAAAATGATTATTTTTATTATTTAACTTTTGTGTGGCTGTGATGTCACACTAGTTAACATAGGATCCAATACTGGATATATCTCCCTAATTTTTTTAAATGATGAGCTCGTACTTTTTGAAGACTTCAAATGGAATTTTTCACACCAGACTTGGAATTTTTTTTTAAATCTATAATGGATGTTAAAACAAAAACAATAACCTTGCCACGCAAATAATGAATGTCCGCTAATTCAGAAAAATATACGTATAAAAGCGAGCAAGAAGATAGAACTCATAACAAAAAAGACAGATACGCTGTTCTGTGACGGTGCTGTCTAAAACAGATTCAGTCTTCATTCGGTTGATGGCAGTGATGAGGAACGCACGCGCGTAACATGAGAGGCGTATTTATGATGTTAAATTTAGTTTGCTATAACAGGGCTAAATTGTATGTTTATTTGCATAAATTATAAAAAAGGAATAAGTATGCAGTGTGTCTTCATGTTTTTTTTTTTTTCATAAGTCTGAACTTTAGAATATTCCGTATTTTACTAGTGGTAACACGATGTTACATCACCGCGCGCAAACGGATTATTTTTCACAGTCTTTTAAGAGTTAAACAGGAACCTGGACACTCAAACATTAACGGTACCGGGACAGCTGATTAATTGGCAAGGCTGGGAGCTGAAACAGCTTCAATAGACCCTGAGTCGTAGTGTGGGTAGCCCAAATGTATTCCACGGAGTGAAGTTAAGTCATGGGCCAGGAAGCAGAGCAAAATGCTCTGGGAAAAAGTACCTGGTCAGCACCAAGCGAAAAAACTAATAAAGGAATACTTGCAAAGGTTTGCATACACACCCTAATGGTCTATAAAATATATATGACTAACAAGCAAGAAGCACACGTGCTAACTAACCAAAGTATTAAAGATGAGTAAACTGTTGAGCGATGAATAGAACAACATAACATTTTAAAAAACATTTTAAAGGTAATAAAGGTCTATGAAATACTGTTGAGTGAAAAAAATATTTATAACATTTTTAATTCTCACAAATACAGTCATTACATTGACCCGCCCCTAAAACGTCACGATTTATGTTAATATTGAATTTTGTTCTGAACCGTTTAAATTTTTAAAACGTGAACATCGTCAGGGATCTTGACATCACAATAATTATTAATGCCAAACATGTCGCGTTTTTCTAGTGACATATTTGTGTATACTTTCTTTATTAAAGTTATGTATGACAACATTTATCCATAATATCTAGATTGATTTTGAAAATACAATGAGTCATTTTAAATAAATGCTATATATTTTTATCGGTATTCGTAGTAGGTGCTATTTTCTATTGTAATATTTTCTGATTTTACAGAAGAAAAGCAACGATAATTCTCAATTACTATTGGGAAAATTCTGCAAAAAAATATTTAAATACATTTAAGTACATACGCGGTAGAAAAATACAGAAAATAAAATCGATGTTAGGTTTATTTACCTAAACTGCGTTTTAAGACACACGGCCTATGTGTGGGTATACATTTTATTTTAAATTTAAGTAACGGCTACTGGAAGAATACGACAGATATCAAAAAATAAAAAATAATTGTTCATATTAGAAAAGAGCTTTTTGTCAATAAAAATGAGAAAATTATCAAAAAAAGCGAGTGTATGCCATTCATAAAACAAAGAATCTTTCTTCTTATCTACTTTTTTCATCCATTATTTAAAAAAAAAAATCAATAGAAACAACTTCAAATAATTAATCTCCATCATATTGTTCTTATGAAATGCATTACATAAACAGCTTTAAAGCAATGAAAAATGAGTGACTTTGCCCGAGTCTGGATTTACAATACGGGATTTCATGTAAACTCTACCAACATAATCACAATCTAAAATAATTTTGGACTACATCTATTATTTTTTTAGGAAATAAATGTTGGCGCGAAAAAACATACTTTAGACATTGCTGGCAATAGATTTCTCGAAATGACGAAAGTTCAGCGTCCTTAAATAATTGGTTGGAGATAAAAGTTGAATTTTTAGGAAGTTTAATTTTAATAATTAGATATTGTGTGGTTTCTAAAGGCTTAATGTAAATTTTAAAGGCTCCTTTTTATCTAATTATTCCATAAAAAGAAAAGTATGTAGAGGAGTAAAATCCGTTTGACACCATAACGTGGTTAAAGATGTTTCAATCCTGAAATTAAGTTTTAACAAATTCACTACATTACCGTAATGGTGTATGCGTTTTTTTAAAGACCAAGCATCATTTTAACTCTACCGTCAAAATCCGTTTGAGCATCTTGTCAATGGTTCTATAAAGGTCCTATAAAAGCGCAAACAGTACACTAACCAAAAAAATGCTAAACGCGAATCGATGAATTGATGATTATTGTGCATTAAAAACAATAAATTCTACGTTCAAATAAACATGAAACTCTCGCCTCTTTCCAAAAAAATACGTTTTTTCTTGGATCGCGTTAAAAATAAATACAACAGTGGAAAATAAACGGGCGTTTAAATAAAGGCTGTTTGGGGAGGGAAACCCCCTTTTAGGTCGTGTTTTGAGACGCCCTGCATGGACATTAAAGTCGTGACCTGGCCGCCTACATCGCAAGCATTAAAAACGTAATAACTGTATTATTGGAAAGGGAGATATTTTATATCTTTTACACGCGGATTTTCCCTCGATTGATTTATGTCATGGCTCTAAATGTAAAACATTTTGACAGTGTTTTTTTCTTTTGATTTCTCATCAACTCAAGGGAATATGATAAATTTTGTTGTTATTTGAAAACAATAAAGGAAATAAATTTAAGCTAGGCAAACGTATAGGTAACAATTATTGTAAATATTGAGGTTAACAATATTTAGTTTCCTGATTTAAAACTTATTTAAATCGATTCAATTCATTTATTTAAATAAAACATATACATAACAAACATTTATTCAATACGTACATATTATAAAAAAGAAAAAAAATACATGAAATATACTCATGTCAAAGTAGGAGGAGAATCCTGCTCCGGAAACCCCCTTCGGATACATGGAACAGATCAATATCCAGAACGATGTTGTTCAGCATAGCGGTAGCCCTTCCAACAGGCATAACCATAGGCAGGTTGGTCTATGGTTATGCCTGTTGGAAGAAATATGAAACAATCTATGCTGACGCTGTCTTAGGTCATACATCATCAGGAACATACATTTTTTTTTTACATTTTTTTTTGCACCACAACAGGCCAGGAGGCCTAATTACAGTGGTGAATTACATCACAGAGCACCCAGGCTTGAGAAAAATCACATTTTTTATTTTTGTGTTCTCACCGGAAATCGACCCCGGAACCTTCCGTGCGTGAGTCAAGCGTCTTGACCACTACATCACGGAGGCCGACAAACCAATGCTCACCATAATCTCAGAACTACCGATCACACCGTGCAACAGTCGATGAAAATATGTAGTCAAATACACATTCCTTCTAGTCTCTAAACTGTTGTCGCCAAGCATACCCTGGAGAAACTCGGTCCGGAACAAGTGAAAATTATACAATCAAAATTTATGAATTAGAACCCGATAAAAAACATTTTTGGTTTTCCTTTCTTCGAATTTGTTGACATGATTTTTACTATAAATTTATGTTTGGCAATCAATGACAATGTTAACAAAAATATTTTAAAATAAAACGAAACAAAAATAATTGTGTGTATTTCCAATATAATTTAATTAGACCAACTTTTTGTTCTTATTATTTTATAACTTAAAAATATCGTTTAAATACTCAAGGTAAGTTTTAATTCTTTTTAAAGACGATGTTGTGTTTTTATACGTGGGTGTGTTTATTTAAAACTCAATAATAGATAACATTAAACTGTTTAAAAAGTCATACAATTGATACATGATCGTAAATGTGTACATTAGAAAACACGAATTATTTTATAAAAGTATTGTACTAATTGTCTGAATTTTTTGGTAAGTGTTGAATTAAAGTAAATCAAATCACAACAGAAAAAGGAAAACAACTCGAAATTTATGGCACAAAGAAATAAAATATTTTTTTTGTTCATAGAAACGGAGTATTAACAAATGTTACTAATTTTGTATTGCGTATCATATAATGCATCAGAATATGAATCTCAGCGATGCAACAATTTTGGTTATAAAAAACTTTCAGCAATTCGCATTTAACAGTGAACGTTCACATACGTGCGGTATATACCTGAGAGCATAAAAATGCCTCCACATGCCCTGAAAATACTTCCAGGGACGTTTGAATGCCTGAAAAATTCCTGAAAGTGTTTTTTTATGGACTCTGTATGGAAATGCGCTTCGGTGACGTCATATCGAGCATTTTATTGTGCCTTTGACCCGAAAAAATACTTTGTCTCAGTTACAAGAGTTTAAATCATGATAGGTACAACTTTTAAAATAGTGTGTTTTGATTGATATAACGTTAATTCTATCTAATTTGTTGAAAAAAATATATATACAGCCAAAATTACAAAATTGACATTTTCCATGATTCTCTCCCAACTTTTGCGAATAATCTCTAAGGTGTAAATGTTATTCAATAAGTATACGCATACAACTTTTTAAAATTTTACTGTACACTGTATAAGTGAAATAAAAAATAAACAAATATAAATAATATATCTTAACAAATTACAACAGGGATGAAGAACACTTTAGAGAAGTAAAAATGGAAATTTAGGCATTAACAGGGCTTATGACCTGTCGTTATTTGGTTTAAGTAACAACGTTTGGAAAAATTCAAAATATTGTAATTTTGAATAAAGGAATAAACCGCTTAGTCTCTATTTCGAGGCTTCTCAGCAGGTGTTATAGAAAGGATATGGAAAAAAGGTAATAAAAAATTCACTACAAGACACAGTTCAACTGAAAAAAAAAAATTCTTGGAATTTCTTCTTGCAACTGGCGGGAGTCAAACACGCAACATAATTTTATCTATTTTGTGAAACTGTACAATTACATATATGCATGCACGTGAAAATATATCGATAAATACCTTCAAATTATATATATTTAGGGTGTGTATCGTTGTTGAATTAGCGTGTAAAATAAAATAAAATAAATAAAAAACGTAAATTTAGTTCGACCGATTATTTATTGTCCTCTTAAGAGGGCCCCAAACAGCAAACTTTTAAATTTTGAGAATAGGTGCTTCGAAAAAATATTTGGTTTATGCTTGTGGGTTTAGATGTAAAACGGACATCCCGTGACTATACGGTATCCGGCCTATCTGGCCTAATTTTTCTACCCAGCCGAATACCGGATTGTGGCACAGTAAATAAATATGACATTGTTGCACAAAATAATATTTATTTAAGTGCAAAAAATTCATGAAATCAGCGCAACTTAATTGATTGATTGATATCTGCTGTATTTGGGAAAAAATAAGTTACTTTTGATATTTGAAAAATGGGGATTATTTCGTTCAAACTTTTGCCAGCGTTCAGTACACACCCTAGAAAAAAATTCAACTCGATTGAAAAAAATGTTTTTCAAACTTTTTTTTAAATTGAAAAATATGTCATGTAAAAAAAAACATAAGGAATAAAACAACTCTCAATCATTTCAACTTACTTATTAAAAACAACTTTAGGGAACAGGACATCAAAATGACATAAACAGACTACAAAGACAACAAAATAAAATATTGAAGTAAGTATGTGACCTTCTTTATCTAACAGCATACAGAAAACTGTTTAAACAAACTCAGCAATTAAATATAAGTGAACTTTTTCAACTAGAATCATCGAAATTTATTCATAACTAAATTCAGAACTAAAACTTGTTAAAAATTGTAGTAAACATGGACATAATAAGAAAATATCAGAAAAATATCATATTCAACTTTCTAAAACAAGACAAGGATAGTTGAAACTAATAAACCAGGGACTGAAATTATACAATAAACTACCAGACAAAACTAAACAAAAGACTCAGACAAACTATTCAAAAGATGTAAAAAATAATATTTTTTACAACAGAGTATGAATAAAAAATGTAAATGTTATTATTGTTTAATTAATGTAATAATTCGTAATTGTTAATAAATAAATTTTCAAATAAAAAAAATAAAAAAATAATTTTTTTAAAGGAACAATAAAAATATTTTTACCCCTTTTTATTTTATTTAAAGGTTTTATTATTGAATATGAGAGAAATTTGAGTACCGGGATGTTTTTACTGTTTGTTGGTCACGCTGTTAAATTTTACCTTTGTGGGTTTACCGCCTTTTACCTGAATTCGGGTGACATATTATAAAAGAAGGTTTAAATGAAAACTAAGTAGATAATCTTTGAAAAAAAAACTTTTGATTATTGAAGAATATCCGGATAAGAACATCGCCCAATATCCAGTATCTGGCCAAATCACTATCTGTCCATTACTTGTGGTGTGACTTCGTAAATAATGTAGAAATAAACAACAGACGCAGCAGCCTGCGCTGACCACCGTCATCGGTTTGCCTACTTTATAATATGTAAGAGTCAATCGGCAGTTTAGGTTTAAACTGCGGGGCGCAAAAGTTGACTCGGGGGACAAAAGGTAGTTAGCCGCAGACAAAGAGGCATAGAGGTTTTGTGGACACCGTATACTCCACCACGGGATTGGTCATGAATTAAGTAAGTAATTGAACAAGTTGTTTCTTTGTAGGCCTCCAGTAAACTCCATGATCATCATCATTTCCCTGTCCGCACCCAGAGGTACATAGGGTACTGCATCGATGAACCAAAAAGAGTTGTTAGATCATCCCTTATATGAATGCAACATGTGTACATAAAGTAAAAAAAATGGCAGGAAATGTTGTCCAAAAAAATCTATTGCGTTTGAAACGCCAAGACAATTGGCAAATTACATAAGCAACAGTGTTTTGAGTATGTTCAAATTATTGTAGACATACTGAATTTCAGGATGAGTAATCCAGTCGGTCTGCAGACATTTGAACGGACTCAAAACATTGTTAACTAAAGTAACTTGTATAAGATGTATAAAAAAATTAAAGTATTTTCATGCGTCTCCTAGTAAGTCAAATAATTCAGCCTGATGAATCTCACCCGCGTCAATAAAAATGTCTGCTTTTTTACTAAAACAAAGTCAACAGATGCAAGAGTCGAAAAAATATGAATGTGTAAGCATATGCAGGGTGGTGAATGTTACGTATAGAAATTGAATGTAGGTAAAATAATTCAATTAGATGAACCTCACCCGCATAAATAAAAGTTTCAGCTCTTTGACTTCACAAACATAAAGAGATAAAATAATTGAAGAAATATATTTATTCAAATATGAGCAGAATGGTGAATATCCGCAGTATGTAAAGTGGCCACTTAAACCAACCAATGACAGGTCATGAGCCCTATAATGCCTAGACTTCTACCTTTTCTGAAATATTTTTCATCTCCGTTGTAATATGTTAAATAAATATGCTTTGTTTAAAGATGTCATAAACTGAGGGTACATCCATTTAGAAATACAGCTTAATTCAACCAATGACATGACATAAGCACTGTGAATGCCTTATTTTGCCTCTCTGTTGTTATAAATTGATATCTAAATTCATTATTTCATGCATAGAAAAAAAGTCTTAATTTCATATAATACAACATAAGCAGAATATGTTTTTATATAACAAGGAATGGGTAACCGGAAGTCAGTGATGTCCTCAATACGTAACGGATGCAGTCTTCCCGCCTTTCAAGAGCAATGTCAACATTCCGTCGCTTACCCCCCGGGGTGAGATTGGCAGGGTGGCTAGTCGAGGGTTAACAGGGGCGGGGCGGGGCACATATGGCAAGGGAAGTCTGCTTTCGAGAAGATCTTAGGAATATTGGCCGACTCCATACTTCACTGGTCGGGGATATTTTTAGCGACAAGCATTTCCACGGGGTGAAAATAACCCTTGGTTTTGAGTGGCGTAAGTTCGCCAAGCGTGTAGTGAACAAATGCGTATACGATCGTGTAATGCTTTAGTTTTTAAATCGGTTAAAATAGTCCTTTGAAGGTTTAATTACCGACGTGGGAGTATTTGATATGCAATATTAATTCTTAAATGTGTTTTTATACTTTTTCTTCATTCCCTCTCAGCACCTAATGGTGCATAGGGCACTGCAATGGTAGAACCAATGGCAAAGTAAATTAATATTTTTTGTCACATGAAGGAAAGATGATCAGTCTTACGCTTCTGGCGACAGTCTAAGGACTTTGAAATGATTGTAATAATGCAGAAAGCAGCCAGCTATAGATAAGTAAAATTGAGATAAAAGCACTTTTGTGAAAAGAGTGAATAATGAAATCTACAAAACAGTTTGAATGTTTTTGACTTGAATACATTAGATTTTTTTCTTATTTCCAAAAGGAACCTAATTAAGTATTTGACCAGTTTTAATGATTTTTAAAGTACCGTAAGGTTTTTCTAGTGCTGTGTGTATTTTCTGGAAATTGAGAAGTGCCATTTTTGTGATCGACACCATTTTCACAAGGCCATTAATAAAATTTTGTTTTTTGAAAGCGGTCTGGCGGTTTTTAACAGACCAAATAATTGACCTTACTGCTTCCGATAACATCAATATCTCATTTTTTCTAAATTGTGGATTGGCTGCTATTTACCTACGTTAAAATATTGTTATGTTAAAACACCGTTTTAAATCAAAATTTCACATCAATCATGTCGGGGATTGAACCTGAGATCTCTTGCATGGCAGGCAAACGCGCTGACCACCAATTACACCAAGAGGCTGAAAGGTTTAACTAGTCATATAATAATTTGGAATCTCTGGACTGGCAACTGAAATATAAGTCTTGTCATTTTATCTTCAAGTAACAATGATGATAATGATGATGATTTGATGATGTGTGAACAAACTCCCTCAAGTCATTCGTGATAAACTGAGGTAAGTTAGGTAACATGAGGTAAGGAAATGATTACCCGATAATCACTTGTTATGTCTGTCTTGTTTAGTGATATAATGAGAAATTCTAGCTCAACCCGGAATATAATTTAAAAAATGTTTTCATGTACACGTGAATATTTAAAATTTTGGAGTAGGATGAAATATCTCAAAAACGCACGCAAAAATAAATAAAAAATGTTAAAAATAGTTTTCATTTAAAAATCATAAATAATGACGTCACTCCTTATATCTACGTGTAGTATTTCCGGTTTCCGCTTTAAAGCCCCCGCACCGTGTGAGGGACGTTTTGACCATAGAAAAAAAAGAGTATACAGTATAGAAATAGAGAACATATAGAGTATAGAAATACTTTGTTGACATTTCAACCAGAGATTATGTCAAATTTCTAGGTTTTTCTAAATCGAATCGTTCGTAAAAACAACCATTACATAGAAATGAGCAAATTACGATCAACTAAATGAAGTAATCAAAGCAATTATCCATAGATTCTTGTAAGTTTTGTTATTGGCTGGAGAAATACAACTTGCTGCGGTCAGTGAAAGTAAGAACGCCAACCATTTCATGCCGTCGCTACTGAAAAATGACACACTGATCACAGTCATTTGGCGCGGTATTTGATAAATGCAACTTTAAAAAATCATATCTTTGTAAATAACGCACGAAAAATATAAATTAAAAAACAGTAGAATTCATCATTAGATTCCATATATTTCTCTCAAATCAATGTTTTAAATATTTGTCTCCAGGCACTCGATTTATTGTCGTTTTCGGAGATTCTAATGGACAAGTTATTTCATTTAAAATTATTAAATACACCTAAATATGTGAGATGTATTTTTTCACACGAGTTAAGGTGTGAAAAATTACCGCAAGGACTGAGAAGCTGTTTTAAGTGGCCACTTTATACACTGTGTAACATTCAGCATTCCGCCCATGTTTTGACATCCACATAACCTCAAATCTAATTAATTACCTGTTATAAGAAGTATAAAAAATGGAGTAGTAATAGTTTTGGAATATTTTCTATATTTACTCCGTTGAAATTCAAATATGTGATTGCGCAGTAGGATACGTCGCGAAACGTCGCGAAACGTAAATATTTTCACATTTAATATTAGGTGTTCACGGATGTTCCATTGTGATTACGAATACGATAAACAACCATGGAGACAAATTGTTATCATGTCGGTTATTTGCACGTCGATAGTTATTTGTGATTGAGCTCTAAGTGTTATTATAAAAACTAAACATAAATGTACAATAATTAAAAATCTAAGTACTGACAGGGGTGGGAGACCAAACTTCCGAAACTATTTGTGCTTCAAAATAAACTTAAGTGGTCTAAAAACAAAGTTTTTTTTACTAATTATTTATTCTACACAAGCTTCTTTACTTACGTATACTAAACTACTTACTAAATTTAGTTTAGTATATCTTGACAATGAAGCTTGAGTAGCTTTAAAACCGGTAGATATAAAAAAAATGTGGTTAGAAACAAGGTCGTTTTTATGATTATGATAAATGTTGTACACAATTTACCGGTCTTGAAGATGCCTACTTAGGCAAAAGCGTTCGTTGGTCATAATAATAAAAAGAAAAACTAAACCAAGAAGGTTTATTGATAAGTTTATTTATAATTTTGTCATAATCTATGGAGTTTTACCAAGAAATATCAACAAAAAACATTAATATCATAAGGTCGATTTATTTTATCAATAAATTATTATTTATTTAAATATTATGTTAACCTACGGTTTGTTCTAGGACGAACATATTTTGTAACCTTAGTCTGTTCACAATCCATTTACATAAACCACTTTCAAGAATTGGATTCCCGCTCAACTTTGTAGAGCAGCGGTAAGAATTGCTCCTCAGTTTCACATCCTTAGTTAGTCTTGTTTGGGGACGCTATTCCCGTATTCCCGCTGGACACGTGTGTGGTCGGGACAAATAATTTGCACTGAAATGCAACCTCTCTTTGACCAGAACTTGTTACGGAGGACAGTCACTACGTCGAATGCAATAAAACAAGCAGCAAACACCACATTTTCTGGAGAGAATTTAGTAATTATTAAGTAAACATTTAACAAAACATTTTCAACAAAGAAATTTTGAAAATTGTAATATAGCTGGGAGTGTAGAACTTTTGACTACCGCGGGACAAACCAACTGAAATTCCAACCCCTAAATAATTAATTTATTACTTTCAAGGTTTTCTAAGGAGGCAAGATTTTAGTTTTAAAAATCTGTTTTCTTTACATTTCAATTTCTGTGCCGGAAGGATGGAAAATGCAGTTCAAAATTTTAATGGTTTGAATTTCAATTTATGACGTTTTTTTTTACAATAATTAATGATAAAAAAATTGGGTCCACTTAACCATATGCTTTTTTATATTTTCTCACATGTCAGAATATACAAAAAAAATCAGAAAATATTAAGACAGTTAGCAACACCACGTATTTATATTTTATTTCTGTGGGTACATCTACCTTTATTATTTATATTGTAAAACGCACAATAAAAGAATAAAAAAAAACAACAAACTGTGAAGCAGTTTAATAGTGGTTTGGGCGAATGAGACAATCCATTTTACTTCTCTCGCCTCCACTATGAATTTTTTTGTAGCTTTTTTTAACATTTTCTCGTGACTAATAGTTTTAATGGACAGTCGAATAAGGTTATAGATTTTAATTGCATAATACTCAAAATCCCTTTGTCCGAAAGTGGTATTAATTTGTATTTGTTTAAGTTGTCTTTGTATTGGGGATCTAATGATTATGGTATTTGTATGTGTTGTATTGTTAAGGTTATAATAATATAATAATAATAAATATTATTTATTATTGTTATCAAATACATTTTTCACTTTGTTGTATAACATTGTACACTTATTTGTTTATAAACTTGTATAAACCACTTAATTTTTTAAATGACACTTCGACCGGTTTCGAGGTTACTACCTCATCGTCAGGAATTTTTCAATTTTTTTAATTTGTTGAATTCCTGACGATGAGGTAGTAACCTCGAAACCGGTCGAAGTGTAATTAAAGAAAAATTAAGTGGTTTATACAAATTTATAAATATTATTATTCAGAAATATAACAGCAATAACGAGTATAAAAGTTTTAATTTTAAATATCCAACGCGTCCTTGTTTACCTCAAAGCAAACTATATATTTCTACGGATAACATGCTTTCTCTATGAATCGAGTCTTAATAAACTATTTTATTTTAATTTATTTCCAGAGTCTCCGTAGAATTGTTATCAGTTTGAGAGTGGTAGCCGGAGCGATTTCAGCCAAAATTCACCACATATCGAAGTCAGTCGGAACAATGAAAACGTATTGTTCGGACATCTTTGTTCAATTCTCGATACAATAGTTCAATGCAACTGAATTGAGAGAGAAAATAGTTATCAGAAACTGTGCTCGTAGCAAGAGAGATTTTAAACAGAACTTGAAGGTAAAATAACTAAACATATTTAAATTTATTTCAACAGAGATGGAAAACATTTTTGAGAGGGAATATGGAAGTCTAGGCATTTACAGGGATGATGACCTGTCATTGGCTGGTTAAAGTGGCCAGCTGAAACCTTGATTACGTGGGTGAGATTCATCCGGCTCTTTTACTTCACAAAAGTCAACAGTTGGAAGAAATGAAGAAATCTGGATGTTCAAACGTGGGCAGAATTAGAAATGTTACACAGTGTGTAAAATGGCTACTTAAACCAGGCCAATGACAGGTCTTAAGCCCTGTAAATGCTTAGACTTCCATTTTCCCTTCTCAAAAATGTTTTCCCTCTCTGTTGAAATAAATGTAAATATGAATAACTCCCTAGGGATGAAATCCAGGCAGTCTGCAAGCATTTGGACATACTCAATCATTGTTGAATTGTTATATAAGGTTATATAGAAATCTAGGCATCTACAGGGCCTATGACTTGTCATTGGCTGGTTTATGTGGTCACTTTACACACTGTGTAACATTCACCATTCTGGCTATATATGAATATATATTTATATTCCTTCGATTCTTATATCTTTCGATGTTCGTGAAGTTAAAGAGCTGAAACCTTTATTTATGCGGGTGAGATTCATCTAATTGAATTATTTCACGTACATATTAGGTAACGCCCGAAAATTTTATTTTTTTAATGTTTATACTTTTTTATGGACCAGTGAGATTTATCAACAATTTTTTGAGTTTGTGCAAATTTTTGTAGACAATGACTGAATTTTATTCTTTTATTTTCATTTATTTATTTATTAGTTTATACAAACATTTTAATAAAATAGCACAAAAAAAACTCTTTTTCAAATTCTGCTTGTACAAGAAGTAGGCTCAATGTATGAAGGGTCGGCATGCCAGAACTATTAGTATGCCAATGTTGCAATCGGTTCCTATATGGGCAAATACCTGTTCTAAGAAACCAATTCGTTGCGGCAAATATGGTTTTCGAATATGATTCTTATAAATAAAAATAATATTGAAGAAATAGAAAAACAGCTATCGCCCAAAAGAAAAGAAAAAATATACATTTTACGTAAAATCTTAAAATAAAATAAAATATATAAATATATACAGACAACATACATACTTATACACAAACAAACATATATACTCACATATATATACACACAAACATACATATTTATGCACATAAAAAAATACAATCAATTTATAAATAATTCAATGAGATAGCATAATATATAGATTACTATCCTCAATAAATTCTCAGATTCCTTACTTCCAATGTCTATCAACCAAATTGTTTTTTTTTTTTTCAATTCTGATGGTCTATATTACCTTCTCTCAAATGCTCTTCACTCTGTTGTAATATGTTAATGTTAACAGCTCCCCAGGGAGTTGAATTAAGTTCTTTTCTACAAAAAATTGGACAAACTCAAAATATTCTTTATTTAGGTTGAATTAACTAACATTCTTTAGCTAAGTAGTTGATGCTTTGAAACCGGTCGGTAGAAAAAATAAAAAAATAAATCGTTAAAAACAAACGTTCTTCTTCTAGTGCCTTGCCGGGTTCTCCCGTCGTTGGCAATCACTACAGCGGAAGCATATGTATCTGTCCTGTCCTAATTTTACATTAAGTCACCATAATGACTGCTTATTGATGTACTCGCCGTAGTGATTCCTGGGAAAATTTGACCAAAGTGGTTTCCCGTTGCCTTCTCTAGTGGATTTTCTGTCGGGGTTACCTTCCCTTAGCTGGTTGGTTTTGGTTTTGACGCGCCAAAAACTCGCCTTTCACCCTCTCGTTATCTGCTGTGATCACACCGTTTTGAGTGTGGTCCCATTGCCCAGGGTTCGCGACGTGGACGCTAACGAGTAGGACTAGTCAGTAGTGTTGCCGGTGGAATGCAACTGAGCGTTCGCAGCATTTTATAGAATCACATCCTCCAGCAAGATGTGACACACTTCGACCCTACTGACAGTTTGAACCGAAGGTATATAACTAGAGTAAACATGAGCGTTCGAAATATGGTCCCTCAACCTGTGGCCAATTGGCATTTGTTTGATAAAACGGACTTTAGTCTGTTGCGAGAATTTTCCGGCAACTTTTAAACTCTTGTCTCCTTGCAATTACTAAAATGTACGCTAAGATACTGCACCAATCGATCTGAAAAAGATAGAAAAAGCGATGGTATAACCTTCCACCGGAAAGTAATGTTTTTATCTTAATCGATACTTGTTTAAAATAACTATTTTAATGTAAAAAAAACGTTTTATAACTATGTAAGCCATCTCCTGTCTCTGTCTTGCTCAATTAGTCGGGCGTACAGTGAAACGATAAACAAAGATGACGCGTATGCGAAAGGGAGTGACATACAACCAGTAGACTTAAGTAAACAATCCGTGCTTTTTACTGTACTACTTGTTTTGCTTGTCAAAGTCGCGTGATATGACGTGAAGATCCTTGTTTCCTCAGCTTGTCGTTCCCTTTTCTTTGGAAACAACTTTTAGATAAGATTAGTATGGAGTCTCATCTCTTTAATTATATTTCAATGGGATACCTACATCAACATAATATCCGCCGCTAATTTGAGTTTTATGTACATTATGTTATTACCTTTATGTCACTATGTGTCTGTCCTAATATGTGTTCATTGTACGAAATTACCGGTTTCGAGACATACCCGTCTCTTTGTCAGGACACCAGTTAAACAAACATACAAAACCCACTATACACCTTCACCATAGTTATCAATGTTTTTTTTTCCCATTAATGTTTTACATTTTTCAAAATTGTCTTAGTTTGCTTTTTTTTCTCGATTTTATTAATTTATGCAAAACATTTTGTAAAATATTTTTTTTAAGTTACGCTGTGATTGGTGAACCAATGCAGTGCCCAATGCACCATTAGGTGCGGAGAGGGAATGATGATGATGATGATGATCATGTTTTATTTATTTTTATCATAATCGTGCCACCTTATATTATGTACATATACATATATTATATATATATTTATATTTTTATAAAAGAATTATTATTTTTCTATTTACCTTTTCACACTTTCTAAATATTTGTAAATAACTGCAGGTTTAACTGTAAACGTTGTTATTTCGTGTTGTAATTTAGATCATTTAAAACTATTTAATTTTGATCTTAATTGAAATAGGGAACTAGAATTTCAACCACCCATGTCCTCTGTAGCTGCAAGGCGTGTTGGAATGTTTATTGTACAGGGCCTTTGAGATGATCTTCATAAAAATGGTGCTATATAAATTATCCTGAATAAATAAAAGTAATAATGAAACGCTTTATGGAAAAACAAATAGTTACACAACGCCTCATATTTTTGTGTACCAAAATGTGATACACGGCTATGTGACTTTAATTAAATTCTACCCAATGACCCACACTCCCTTTGACGCACCTTACTCTAATAAGGAAGTTACCTTAGACTCTACGGGTAATCTATTACCCCTGTACAAGATATGGCGTAATTTATCTCCTCACTACCTATGTTCCCCGCTCAGGGAGTGCTTTGCTAACTAGATAATTGTAAGCGAGTGCAGGCGCTGAAATTTAGAACAAATTATCTGAAAACTAACTTTCAGAATTAATCTCGTATGGTTATGAATATTCTCATTAAAATTTATTAATTTAATTTTATTAATTAAAAAAACAATATTTTACAAAAGTACGAGGTGCTAACTTTTGGAAAAAGCTACCCTTAATGAAAAAATGCGCCGTGCTTTGGCAGCTTAAGTAGCGTCTGAAACATTATTGTAGGAGTATATTCTTACTTGCCTTCATTTTTAATTTCTTTTCTTTCCTAGATTATCTTCTTGTGTCCTTTCAAACTTCTTACACGATCCTAGATTTCTCATCATATAATATGTACAACGAAAATATTTTGATAAATACATTTATATGTACCTATGTATGTTCAAACTCAACCAGTTTGCTATAAAATATAAGTTATTCGAGAACACGTTAATTTACATTTTTTTCAAATTACAAATTATGACATATTTTTTTCGAAAGTATTTTTTGGTTGAAAGATAATATTTTAACCAATAAATCTGTTAAAGTTTATTTTTTCTACTGGATGTTAAAATAATTAATTTGTGGAAATTTTTGTATTTTTTCAAAATTTGTTTTTTTCAGTAGATGTAATCACTAATAAGTAAGCTTTGAAGCATCAACTGTACATATTTTTTTATTTATAAGTCTCTGATATCAATAAAAAAAAAATTCACGTGTTTTTAAAAATTAAAATAACACTTAATAATTAATTTTGATATTTTTTATATATTTTATATTGTATTATATAATTAAACAGTAATACTCGTAATACAAAGAATTATCTTGTTTGGTTGAGATGAAGAAAATTTTGGAAATTAATCGGTCTAGAAATTCGCCAACTATGCCAAAAAAACAAAATATGCCAACGCACATAAATAATAAAATTCAACATTAACTAGCTGCAAATAAACCTGAAAATCAAAACGAATGTTAGTTAACGTCCAGCAATGATTATCAACCTACTTAGGCACCAATGATACGAAAATGGTTTTATTTTATTTATTCTCATAAAAAAACGATGACGAGGACTTTTTGCTCATAATGTGGTATAATACCGCAATTTGTGGTGGATATAAAGTTGATTTTTGCATTTTTGAGCTTCTAAAAAAAACATTTTTACTTTTTTTTCTGGGCAATGAGAATCGTATTATTTTAGCTCGCCAAAGAAAAAATGATTTTTCAGGTTATTTGTTTTTTAAAGTACTATACAAATTAGTGCCATACGAAAAAATATTTTAAAATAAAACCTTTTAAACAAAATTTATATGACTGATTTTTAAAAATCAATATAACCTTTGATTTATGTACGTATCTAATAAACATATTAAAAATAAATGTTTTTAATTAGAAATATCCATCTTAAAAATTGTTTGTCAAATCGACGAATGGTTCCGATTTTTTTTTTACAAACCACTCTCATAAAGCTGCCTTTGTTCATAAATATAATAACACCCGTCCCACACATACATCAGCACCTCTACCACCAAAACTTATTACGAAAATCTCACCCTCATTTTTCCTCTCGCATCTTCAACTCCTATTATTTCTCTTTCTTATCATCCCCATACACTCAGAACTGAAATAAACAAACCCCATATATTATAATAGTAAGCAATAAACAACGTCCAGCAACAAATGACTGAATTTATAAAGAAATAAAATTACCTGTCTAAAGAGAAATATTTTTTGATTCCAGTTACAGAGATTTAACGCAACATGGTAGTTTCATGGCATTCATATATATACACATAAAATCATAAACGCAATTGAATTGTTTGTCTTGCGAATAAAACTTTATTGATTTCTTAAAATAAAAATATTGTTAATAATATTCATATTCATATTCAATTTAACTCCCCAGGGAGTTGAATCCAGTCCTTGTCGTAAAAAAAATTGGACAAACTCAAAGTATTTTTCCGAGCTAATAGCAGGCAAGCCAACGTTCGGGCAGGACAACGTCTGACGGGTATGCTCTAAACATAAATAACATGAAATAATTGAATTTATGATTTGTATTATTTATGATTTGTATAGAAACAGGTACGTCTCGAATCCGGTAGACTTAAAAACTAGGTAAATGTTTATATTCTCATAATAACTAAAATCAATCAAAATATTTGACCACATAGTTGATGCTCTAAACATAAATAACATGAAATAATTAAATTTATGATTTGTATTCTTATATAAATACCCGCTAGTATTTATATAAGAATACAAATCATAAATTTATTTTTTCATGTTATTTATGCATAGAGCATCAACTATGTGGTCAAATATTTTGATTGATTTTAGTTAATATGAAAATATAACCATTTACCTAGATTTTTAGTCTACCGGTTTCGAGACGTACCTATTTCTTTGTCAGCACAATCACTCCAGCAACATGCAAATACTACAATAAACTTTCACCTTTACAACCACTGTGTTATAAATTGTATTTTGGAAAAAAATACATAAATTACAAGCAGAGTTAAACTTCACAGAGCTAACGGGAATGCAAACACTACCATGTCGATAACATGCCCTAAAAATTAAGTCAGTAATATTCAGTGGTGTGTTGGAGAATTGGTAGGGGTGAGGGCTTGGAAGAGGCGTATACTCAGGTATACTAAATCTAGAATACATTATAAAATTCATGGTATAGATGCAAAATATTAAATACATTTATTTAAAAAAAAAATAAAATGCAAAGTTACACTTCTTTTAAAAAAAAATTAAATACGAGCAAATGGAAAATACGAAAAAAATTAAAAAAATTGACCCAAAGCTTATAATTATTGAAATGAAGTAAATAATTATTTTTTTAAAAATACGATAGCGAATAAAAAGTTTATCTGGAAAAAAAACATTTTGTATGTGTTTACTTTCCGAAAATCTGTATTTGCATAGAAAAAACAAAAATAATAACACGTCACATAAATAGGTAAGGTCTGGCAATAACAAAACGTAGATAATTATTTTTTAAATATTTTGCCGTTACGAATTTGTCGCTATATTTATTTGTTTTATATTGAAAGATTGGTTTTGCATAATTTAGAAATTTCTGAAATAAAATATGTTATATTTATTTAATAATAAGTGGAATTTGGATATTTTTATTTCATTGGCTGCCCAGTTTTTTTGTGATCATTCATATAGCATATATACGTTTACTTAACATACATATTATGCAGGTCCGAAGACCATCAAAGATGGATAGGGTCGTCCTATTTCCACCATCCTATTCCTTCAACAGGATATTGACACCAAGATAAACGATATATGGAAACGTTCACAAATCAAGTGCGATAACACAAACGATGGCCTTTTAGATTCTGTCTTTGAGGACGAGGATGTGATCTAAATAATGGAACGCTTTGATTGGTTAATTTCATCGGGTTTAGTGGTTTCTTCGAGAAACGAATAAATCGAAGATCAAGATGAAAACATCCAGTTTGTTACGTTTTTTTATCTTTTATCATTGGCTCAGTACCTTTTGAAAAATATATTGCTTTTTAGGCATAGTAGTTACAAATATTTAAACATGTATTTTTATTTCAAACAAAACAATAATGTGCTAATGAGAAAGCACGAAATTTAAGATCTTGAGATTGTTTTAAACTCTAAACTACTTTTTAAATCGCATATCAATAAAATGACCTCCAAAGAAAATCCAAAGGTCCTAATTTCATTTTATTATACGTTTGTTAGTAGTCATTTGTAAAACGCATCTCAGATATAAAACCTCAGTATGCCATATATATAACAAGAATATAAAATATTCAGAACAAATTTTTTAAGTACCTAAAATACAAAATCGGTATTTCTTATGTATCAACTCTCGCTACCTCCACCTACCATGGAATTACTTTTCTACAATACCGCAGAGTGAGTGCGGACAAACTACTGCTTCACAAAATTATGACAGGAATAGTTGACTGTGCATAGTTACTTAGTTTAATAACAACGCATGTTCCAGCCAGGCTTTGTAGACGGTACCACCTGTTTCGTGTACCAATAAGTAAAACATCATGTAAAAAATGCTTTTTTTCGTAGAACTTTTTCAGTGTACAATGCGAAATTTTAAGACATAGACTACACAAACATCACTATGTTAGATTTTAAATTGACACTGAAAATGCAGTATGTTTGCAATACATTACAATAATAAATATGTACATGTCCCTTTCCCTCATTCTCTTCATGCATCCTTGTTCTAATCCCGCCCAATTTGCGATAACTTACTGTTAATTAAATAAAATAAAAATAAAAAAAATAAAAATAAAATAAAATAAAATAAAATAAAATAAAATAAAATAAAATAAAATAAAATAAAATAAAATAAAATAAAATAAAATAAAATAAAATAAAATAAAATAAAATAAAATAAAATAAAATAAAATAAAATAAAATAAAATAAAATAAAATAAAATAAAATAAAATAAAATAAAATAAAATAAAATAAAATAAAATAAAATAAAATAAAACAAAATAAAACAATAAACATAAGCAATAACACTTACTACTTCTATTGGTTCAACATACCCATTTTGTTGTACATAGATAAAAATAATTGCACTTATAAAAAGTGTTGAGAGAGATTTTTTTGAAAATTATACGTATTCTCATAAACATAACTTTAAATAATTAGTACACAAATTGTTTATATAACTTATATTATTTCCAATATAATTTTATAGAAAATAAAGCAAGTACTTATGAATTTGAAAATTCATAAAATGTAAATTTTGGGTTCGATTCCCGACATGGTCGATTTAATTTATTTATTTACAAAGGTGTTTTTATACCGGAATATTTGCTGAAAACAAAATACATACTTTTGAAAAATTTGAAATCATTGCAAAAAGCTTTGACCTGGTCACTCGTGCGTTATTACTCTATAGTTTGTTTATTTTTTTACTAAATTGCTTTGTATTTTTGAAAATTGAATCTACAACGCAGTGGTTTCACATTTTGTTTTTTACCGAGCACAAATAAAATATTTACATATTACGAACGGAAAAAAATATGCGTACTTCGATTTTGCGTACTGGGAAGTTATGTAAACAAATGAACGAGTATATGAAAAGGTTTGAGTTGTACAGATGTTACAATTCACATTAAAGTTCAAGTATTTTTTCTTAAATATTCTTATGCTGATTTTTATTATTTATTCATCATTGAAATTTTAAAAATACAACAACAAAAAAATACGAATTGTGTTAAGTTCAAAGAATTATTTGAATTGCAAAGTGGTAAAGTATCATTTAGGTGTGGACAATACAATGGATAGGACAATTTTGTCTGGTCTCAACTCCGTGAACAATAGGGCGGGCTGAATTTTTTTTTCCGAATATTGAAATAAAAGGGGTCTAAAAAGTTGCCTTTTAGATAACTTGGTATGTAAAAAATAATTTAAAAAAAATTCGATACTACTTTCAACTAAACCGGCTATCATATGATATTTAGGGGAGAAAATCAGTCCAGTTAAATTTTATAATATGCATCAAACCTTATTAAATAAGCGTCTAAGGGCGTGAGTTGCACTTTGTTTTGAAATAAATGGGTAGCATTGTTTTATTGGGCGATTGTTTTCATTTCATTATTTGGTTGCCACATGAGGTTCGATACTCTTTAATGGTAGAGATAGCAGAAAAAAATTCTGCGCTATCTGTACCTAAAAGAGTGTGGATATTATCTTTGGTTCTTTCCAACCAACTTTTTACTGGGGATGATAGGCTATCAGTCATTATGGAGGAAGAGGGACGTTTATTTGGGTGTTCACTTTTTCCAGGTGATCGGTGGTCGCATACATAACTCAGAAATTCTGATGGATGTAGGTCTGTTCGTACCAAATAACTATCTTCGACAAAGACAGCATCGATTGTTTTACCTACCACGATGCAGAACCAACCTGCCAATGGTTATGCCGGTTGGTAGAGCAATATTGCTACTTAATCCCATCGCCTCGGATGTCGATATATTTCACGACAGTGGGCCTTCCCTTAGGAAAGCACTTTCGAACTTTTAATTTTTCTTTTTACATTTTGTAATATTATTTTAAAAACATAACTATCTACTGTAATTTGTGATCTATTATTGTATGAAGAATGAATTGGGTCTTTTTTTTGTAATGTTCTAAATATCTGAATTAATAAATGAAATGCAATGAAAATCAATATTAGCCAGGTGCTCAACGGAATCAGTTTCGAGGAGTGTAAACTTTTTGCATTTCAGTAGTTTTAAAACGTGTTCGAATTTTAAATGTAATTAAGTTATATTTGTACTAACGAAAAAATAACTTTATCAGTAAAGATGGTTAACAAAATGTTCAGACAGTGAAACACTTTCAACTTCGGTTGAGGGCCAAAAGAAGTATGGAATATTTTTTTAGATAATTTTTACGTTCAATGTGATCCAAAATAAATCTTTTTAGGCTCCTTTCATTTTGATGTCTAAAAAAATGAAAAATCTTCATATATCATTGGCCCACTCTAGTGAACAGCCTCGACCTCACTAGACAAAATGCCGAGACAATACAAATATCGGCCGTAGTTCACATGTCAACGCTGCTAAAATGAATACACGACGGCATTTATTAAGAACGAATTCATGAAAAATATTGTTTATTTTATACCAAGATCTATTGGAATTGTTAAAAGACGAACTTAGTAATAAATATGATTTACTGCCGCCATTTTTATCAGAAAAAGGCGTGCAAGCAACGCGTACACATTTAGCAAATCAATATCATCATAAGGTACTGTTCATACACGTTTTTACGAGGACAATGCGACCGGGCGGTGGCGGAAATCTCTGTTCCACTGATATAACCTGAAGCTCAATTACAAATAACGATCGACGTGCTTAAAAACATGCTAAGCATTTGAGCGATCACAATGAACAATAATGAACATGCTTAAGTTATTGCAGTCATAAGTCAACGCTCGCGTCAGTTTGATTTTTGTTTTCCTCGTAAATAAATACAGGTTCCTGGCAAAAATCGGCATTTTCTATAAAAATTTTAACAATGTATTGCATTTGTAAATAGTAAGGAGTATCTAATGCAAAAAAGTAAAATAATAAATTACAATTACAATGACGACTGCTTTTCTTGACATTTAGCTGGCCAACCACCGGCTACATGCAATAAATAGCATGATTAATAATAAATAATTGAATACAAATAGCAGTTTTGGAATATTTTACATATTTACACCGGTGAAATTCAAATATGTGATTGTGCAGCAGGATTATACGTCGCGAAACGTAAATATTTTGACATTTAATATTAGATGTTTACGGATGTTGCATTGTGATCGTGAATAAAATAAACAACCACGATGAGAAGTTGTTATCACGTCGCTTATACGCACGTTGATATTTATTTGTGATTGAGTTACTGCACGCCTATCTCCGTGACAATGTTTTGGAAAATTTTTCTGTCCTACAAATTACTGTTAACACACGAACAATGGTTGAGTCCTGGGACAGATCTTCAGTATGGTAGTACAACAGAATCAGTTTTTTACAGATTTATCGATTCATATATGGCAACGCCTATTCTACGCAACAAATATAATGGATTAAATAATTTACTCAAATAATTTAATTTGATTAATCAAATCATAATAGGCAGGTGTCGTGGCACAGTTAGTTAGACTCTAACTGTAAAACTGGCATCGCGGGTTCAATTTACACCCATTGGCGTTGTAAGAAAGATATCTAAGAAATATTTGTTCTCACTTAGTCTGGGTGTTGCGGTGTATTTTTCATAAAGTCTTTCCACATCCAGTCTTTTCCACCTGCTAACAAAGCTCTTAAATAGAGGTTGAGTGGGATATTCTTAAAAAAATGTATGAAAATCAATGTCGTTTGTAATATTCCTGTCCTAACCCAGGATGCCTAGGGCCTGCATTCATACGAAAAATGTAGCGTATAACAATATAATAATATTTTTTTGTAAAAAAGAAGGAAGGTTCGTTAGTCCTTCAGAACCGTGTTGTGGTCTCGTGGTTAGTGTGGCGGGCTCACGGATCAAAGGACCCGGGCTTGAATCTCGCTATACCAAAAATTGATTCGGTGTTAAATATTCGAAAGTAAATATTTTTTTAAAAATAACCTGTTTCAAGTTAACCCCACCAAGAATCGAACTGAGAGTCTTAAGCATACCAGGCGTAAGCTTTAATTATTAAAATATGAGGTTGGCTAACCTGCATTCGATTTTCTTTTTTAACTGAGTTTTTTAACGCTCCTCTTGGTTTTTCCTCTTTTCCACTCATAGACTGTATTTTTCATCCGTTCAGACAGGGATAGTGAATTTTTAGTGTAACATTTAAAAGAAAAAAAAATCGCATAAGATCACACAATTATTCTGCTGAATCTTGCGTATGAAATAATATGATACAAATCATATTGAGATATTTCTCGTATGAATTTTTAGCTTAAATATTTTAAGTTTTTCCAAATTTTTGTAGACAAGGACTGGATTCAACTCCCTGGAAAGCTGTTTATATTAACATATTACAACAGAGATGAAGAACATTTAACTCAAAATATTGTAGATAAATTCACCTGGTCCATGAAGAAATATAGAAATTGAAAAAATAACATTTTCAGGCGTTGCCCAGTGTGTAGGTGAAATAATTCAATTAGATGAATCTCACCCGCATAAATAAAGGTTTCAGCTCTTCAACTTCACAAACATCAACAGATGAAAGAATTGAAGGAATATAGATGTTCAAATATGGGAAGAAAAGTGAATGTTACACAGTGTGTAAAGTGGTCACTTAAACCAGCCATTAACAGGTCATAAGCGCTGTAGATGCCTAGACTTCTAAATTACCTTTTCTTAAATGTTCTTCATCTCTGTTAATATTTTTAGCTTATTTAATTGTGTTTGCACGGTATTGCAGTTTCAATACTCCATTTTTAATTATTAGGTATTTTAATGCCTAAGTAGTTAATGAACACAAATTCAATTTATCCTGTTGTTTCCCAATGGACTTTGATTGACTTAGAGTATCCTTAAATATTAAATATCATCTCACTTTTGTATCTGAACAAGAAAATACTTCAAAAGTTTATCTGATAACCATATTTTAAAATGCACAATAAGTTTTTCTGGGTTATTATGCCGTGTGTCGTTCGTACTTTCGCAAATAACATCAACCCTGAACGCGACGCTGTAACGCGATCCGAAACGTCGGTTAAAAGTACGAACGACACACGGCATAATAACCCAGAAAAACTTATTGTGCATCTTAACGGCCGTGAAAATCTAAGAAGTTTAACCATATTTTAAGTTGAGATGAATATAATTTAATAAAATGACCAATCGAATGATAAATCATTTAATTAATTTAATAATGGAATAATTATTCATTTAATGAACTAAACAATATAATCTAAACCAGAGTAGTTTGGGCAAGGCCAAATCTTTCAAGATCAAGCACTACCTTTATGCAAAGTAAATGATAGAGAAAATTGTTCTGTGATGAAAGTAATTAACAATATCATAACTAATAAAAAAAATAGTATTTAAGAAAACTAACCAACAACAGTGTACAATAATCCTTGCTTGAACTTCAAAAACAGGGAGATAACGCATACAAAGCTACTCAAAGAATTGAATCAAATGGCTGGAAGATATTGCTTTTAGCAATAAGTCCACTAAAGTACTTATTTTTTGTACTTGAAGCTTAAAATAAATAAAGAAATAAACGAAGAACGAAAAATGCGAAAAACATAAATAAGGAAACATAATGCGTGTAATATAGTCACTGAAATTATTTTAGTTCTTATTGATTATTATGTAAGTCTAGATGTTTAAGTATTTTTATAACTATCTAAATAATACATCGCATTACGCTAACAACTATCCTAATGGGCAATGGAAGTAGGTTGTACACTTTAGTGAAGAAGTAGATCAATCCTCTTTGACCGAAAGTTGTGTTTATTTTCAATTGGTTTTGGAGCGTCAGGGTGGAGTGTCCAGTAACTCTTGTTAATGAATATTTTATAAAGTAATATTTATTGTATAATATTCTCTTCTTCAAAATGTTCTTCACATCTGTTGTAAAATGTTAATCTAAATTGTATATTTTTAAATGCAGAATGTTATTACATTCCTTATTTATACTAACCAAATCCACACATTTAACTTTTAATTTAAGATAACACTTTTGCTTACACAAATATGCATTCTTGGATGAGAGATTTGGCCATTATTGGATGAACCAGAAATTTAAATACGAACAGAGGAATTTAATTAATTGTTGATATTTATATTCGGAGTTGTCCTTGTGGGGGTGGTATATCATCCGGGAAAGGGAAGGGGTTGTATGAGGGAGAACGGCGTAAAAAGAGCTAAAGAGAAAGCGAACAATTTCTTTCAGTTGGGTAAAAAATTGTTTTACGCATATTTAGATAAGCTTTTCTTTCAAACCTGATCATAAATGATACCAATATCTAGAAATTTAATAAAAATATTACTGAAGTAAAATCACAGTAATGTAATTTCTACATCATCATTGCTTTTGTTGAATATGTCCAGATTGTCCAGTCAAAGCAGACGTGACTTTACATTATTTGATATTTCCTCATAGGCAAGTTTGTTAATTTTTTCTAAGGTTTTTTTTTGTACTTAAAGCAATAAATCGTATTTGTGCGATCGATTTTTATACTTTTCATTTTTATTTTCCAAAAGATTAGTTTTATATAATTTTTGAAACGTTAGTTTGTATTCGTTTACCAATTTTCAAACGCCCACCATTATGGTCTCATGCCTACACATTCATAATGGTATTGGGTTTTTCATATCCGTTGGAATATTAAGTAATTCCTTCGAGTGTTTCAGAACAACGTACATGTATTGTAATATTTAGTAACATGTTATTTTTTTTTAACCGGCTTGTGGTCCCGTTTGTAGTATTGTGGTCTCACGAGCCAAAGGTCCGGGGTTCAAATTCCATTCTATCACAAGTCGATTTCTATTTTTCCAGCACAAGTTATTTACGACTTTTAGGAAACGGTCTGAAAATTGAAATATTTGAGAAAATAAAAAGAACTCAATTACTTACCTATCTTAAAAAAAATAATAAAAATACGCACTTGAGACTTTTTGGAGGGACAAAGTATTTTTAAAATAGTTTTTATTTTTACACATATACGAACGCACAGCAAATTTTGTAGATAGGGATTGTATTTTTTTAATTGTAAATTTACATAATCTATACGAAATCTGAATAAAATTATATTTTGTTATAATATTTCATATTTTTTTCTGGGTATATTATAAAACACAAAAAAAAAATCTAATAATTAACATTTTACAGTCCTTAAAAGGTTTTTCTTTTAATTTGAAGACCTTTCGTGTAAACTTTGATTTAAAGTAGAATGTTGAACAATGTTGGAATAACGCAATAAAATATTAGTTTTTTGAAATAATTTGTAATTCATCGAATGACCGGAGAATCGAGAGTTTAAAATCCAGTGTTTTAAGTGTGAGATTTTTTTTTATGTTTCGGATCACAAAGTAACCTACATTCAATTTGGAGTCACAGATATGTTTTACCGGCAGGACATCACATAATTAGAATTATACACCTTGGTTCATAAATACGTTTCGTCTCACGGATAACGCTATTCGATACCCCCTTAACAGTGTCACATTTTAATTACTTTTTGTTTGAGCGTGTCTCCTACCTAGACAGTATCAACTTTTCTTAATTTTTATGGTAAAGACCGTTTCACAGGACACTAAACTTGCCCGCTGTAAAGCCATCCTTACACTCAAAAAGTTATGAAAAATGAGTTACTAAATAACCTCGGGGTTTTCGGGTAGCGGCCAAAACTTGAGAAGAGTGAAATTGCGGTACAAATAATGTATGTCAGGCCGGAGATTTATTACATTTTTGCTAAGTTCACAACAAACGGTGTGGTAGAATAATCCGTGACAATGACGGATATTGTAAAACCGGCTACACCGAGTTTGTTTGATTTTACGGAATTAAAGCATTTTCATATTTAGGACTCGTCTGCGGTTACCCATTCCCCGTAATATATTGTCTGTTTATCTTGGTTATTATTTAGAGAATATTCAAATCATTTGTTACCCTGTTCATGCGTTCGTTCCTCCTTTATCTTACTGTACATTTGTATGGAGAACAAACGTTTTTTTTATATACATACACAGACTTTTTATATTATTATAAACACATTTATAATAATTATGGAAAATTCAATGCTTTATTGCAACAATAAATGTTACATTCGTTGATTCCTTAATGTTTTGTAATTCTATGGAAAATGACGTAAAATTTACGAAACGTTTTCAATTTGCAGATAATACTGCCGTTATAATAATCCATAAAAAAAAAAAAAACAAAAATGCTTCAATTTTTTTTTTTAAATCTCACTGAAAGGGCACAGGACTATATTTACTAATCTAAATAATATAAGAAAACTAATTTGAAAAATGTCATTCTCATCATTTCATGTCTGCTACCTAGAAGTTGGAGTATATGGTGTCCACGAAAATCCCTCGATGATTACCGAATGGAGCTTCACGCTACTATTCGTGCCCCTGTTATAGGTCCAGTCGGATTAACAGATCTGGTGGCTTCCAGAAAGAATTTCAAGGCTTTAAAAAAATACCAGGCTACCAGATTACACAGAGCTCCTTTGGGCAGCTTTTCTCGTTTGACAACGAGTAAATTTTCCGTGTATATGGGCCCCGCCAAGGTGACTTATAACCTCAGATGCGGTGTGCGGTATGTGGGGGACAAGCTGTGGTGGACAAATAAATGGATACCCATACGAAATAAAGAATAGTGAAATTAATTTTAAAAAAGTAAAATTGGTTTTGAAAATCTTTTTCTTAAATTCTAAGTTTAGTGTGTAAAAAAAAGAGAAAAAACCAAGTCTATGTTAATTATTGTCTTCGTTCAAATTCAAATGTATATTACCCATTTAATAAAAAAAATGAAATTTTCTTTTGTTTTGTAGTAAAATAATCATTAAAATGATACAAAAAAACGTATTTTAGCTAACACTGTTTGACACATATATGTTTATAAATTTGTATAAACCACTTGATTTAGAGTTATACTTTGACCGGTTTCGAGGTTACTACCTCATCGTCAGGAATTAAACCAACTTATAATTACTCGCGTTGCAAATTATATTAAAAAATATTGTATGAAAGAGACTGAAAAAAATGATATTGTTATATTGGTATTAAAAGCTGGCCTGTTATTGTTAGGTTAAACTTGAGCGATATTATTAGAAAATGAATTAATGAATAAAATTCTACGCCAATTCTTATTATTGTTAGAAATATTTTTTATTGTTAGATATATTTCCTAAAGTTTATTTTAAGTTTTTTATCAAAAATATTGTCAATGAATTGAATTGAAATTAGAGGCTTTCTATTTCATGTGCCAGCAGTTCCTACGAACTATGCCCAGAACTCTCCACTTACACGTTTAGCTCGTTAGTATAATTTGAACTTTCCCCTTATTGATCCCTTTAATTGTAAATTATCTATATTTTTGACACTTGTGCAATGATATTTACACACATGTCCACCTTTATTCCATCATAACACCAACTCAACCACCCTCTCACACACGTACATTTACACTCACACAAACACACTAACATGTATTGTACGAGTATTTCATGTATTTCTGTAGATATCTGTCATTGGTTTTATTCGGTGAATATTTTATTTGTTATATTTTTTTACATACTGTTGATATCCCCAATAAGTAAAAAAAAAACTAACAATAGTATTGGATTTTTTTTATAAAATGTATGCTTCTACTTTACATTATGGTGTAGCCTAACTCAAAACAAGGCTCTTGGTTTCATACAGTTAAAGATGCGTTTTTTTATAAAGTATGTATAAATGTGTTTTAATACAAGGATATTTCATGCTCTCGCGTGTCACTGTTTTTATTTATTTTTTTTAAAAACTTTTTGTGCATAATCTTATTTGAACATCGGCGGACTTATTACCAAATGACATTTTCTTCAAACGAAACAATAAAATAATAGTTTTATTTTTATAATTCAAGTTGCAAAACATAGGTATTCAATGAAAAATAAAAATAAAAATTCTAAAAATATATAAAAATAGAGTAAAACGTATCTTTACATATATATATAATTTCTCTGTACGTGTGATATCACTGAACTCCTCCCAAACGGCTTAACCGATTTACGTGCAATTTTCAGAGAAATATAGATCTTGGCGCTGTGCGTGTTCGTAGATATTAAAATCTTCAATCTAATGTGTAAAAAAGAAGTTAGGAGCATAATTGTTTTATTCATTAATCTATCAGGGTTGCATTTGAGGAGAACGCATTTACAAAACAATTGAAAGATGTTATTTTTTTGTGTATGAAAAAGTTTGTTTTTGAATGTTTACAAACAACATTTGTTTTTTGTGTATCTCAATCAGATTTTTTCCTTAAATTCCTTATAATTTCCATCCATTCATTTCTTTTAACTTGATTTTTGGTAATTCTTAGATAATATTAAATAAAATAAATTTTGTAAATTCGTATTTCTACATAAGTACACCCCTCTGTTGGTGAGAAGACCGGAGTTTGACGTTTGCAAAAAGAATGCCAAATTTAAAAAATAATTATTTTATGTTTTGGAATTTAACCATAAACAAGCACCTAGGTACTTACTTAGATTCAATATTTGAATATTAACAATTTTTGGTTTTACAATTCAATCATAAACAAGTATCTAGGTACCAACTTATCAATGAATGATTGTTTTTTCTCAGGTTATAGCAGGCAAACTAACGTTCGGGAAGGATAACGTATGCCGGGTTCGCTAGTTTGTTTATAATCTACCTTAAATCAATACTATTTCTCAATAAAAAAAGAAAAAAGAGGAACAAAAACAATGTACTTCATGTAACAAAAACGATTAAAATACGCCGAGGCTGTGTATCTATAAAAGCAATGCCTTCAGCTTTGTTAGGGGCGGAAAGGGAATGATGAATTAAAAGGCTAAATGGACACACACGGTAGTTTTATATCACAGGAAATCAATCTGATGAGGCTTGTGAGTGGAGCCCTCTCCAATAATAAATGCTACGAGAAAAATAATCTCAGTTGAATCTGAATGCGAAATTTCGGAACTCGGAATTTTCTTTCCCAAAGATAAGTATTTCGTCACAGAAGGTTCCAGACGTATGTTCGATCGAATCGGAAGCTCGTTCACGTATGTAAAGCAGTTTGGAGACAAACTCGTTTATACAAATCCCACGTTCCACTGCGGATATGCGAGGACCCCTAGATAAACGAAGAGCAAGTTCTAAAATAAGAACAAGTTAGATTTAAATCTGGGACACGAAAAATTCAGACTTTTTTGGATTTCGTTGTATGGAAATGTCAGAATACACTTTAAATATGGGATTGCCCTAAACTGTTATCTCTCATCAACTTCAGGGTGCCTGGAAGTATGACTAGACAGGTGCCACCGTTTTGTAGCAACAATTCACGGACAGTGTATACTTGTTATGCCGTATTGAATAGACTTAATGAACTCGACAATAGTTATTCCCACAAAACTGATATATAATCTAGGGTATTGTTCCTATAGAACAAACGTTTTAAACTTTTTCAAAGATGGTGAATGGTAATTACATTTATTGATTTATACCTCCTTTTTATTTATTTATTTTTTTCGTTTATTTTCAGTTCACGAACAATAAAAGTTAAAACAATTTAAATATAATTTAACAACACTTAACATCTTTCAAAAATAATATATCCAATTTTTCATAATATTAACAATTTGTTGTTTATTTTACCCAGCTGGATAAAACAGTACTTATGATTTTTTTGTTATATTACTTTAAGATATTTTATTATTTAATTTGTTTTCACATATATTCTTGAATGGTTTAAACCTTCTACTGAATATGTTGTGTAATTTTTGGTAATTTTTTTACAATAAATCTTGTATAATTTTTAGGTGCAATTTTTTTATAAATGTTGGGTAAAAGAAAAGTTATGTTTTAAAAAAAAAAAAATTAATCCAAATATGTTAGTATTATAAATTTTTGTAAAATGCAGATTTGCCGTTTATGTAAATAAAATAAATAAATTTATACCCGTCACGTGGTGAGCGCGTTCGGTTACCTATCACGTATGTATATCCTGGATTTGGTGGCCAGCACAGACGAAATCAATTTTAAAAGACGTATACAGTCATCAAATACGCAATGCGGATATGTATGGAGAGTTAATTGTTTTGCCTCAAATGCCATCAACATTTTCCAAGAATCGTGTATTAGCATTGCAGGAGTGCGATATCTAGGCTAGCCTTTCGATCTGTATCACTTGATCACGTTTTGACCTAGCAAGGTTTATTTGACCAAATCTAATGAGTCGGTGCACTTTGGAAAATGGTAAAACAACGGCATATCATAAGTGATTTTTACTAATGTTAACATATTACAAGAGAGATAAAGAACATTTTAGAGAAAGTAATTTGGAAGTCTAGTCATTTACAGGGCTTATGACCTGTCATTTGCTGGTTTAAGTAGTCATTTTACACACTGTGTAACATTCACTATTCACCATTCCGTTCATATTTGAACATCTTTATTCCCTTAATTCTTTCATGTGTTGATGTTTTTGAAGTTAAAGAGCTGAACCCTTTATTTATGCGGGTTAGATTTATGTGATTTAATTATATCACTTAAACCAGCCAATGACAGGTCGTAAGCCCTGTAGATGCCTAGAATTCTATATTACATTCTAATAAACGTTCTTCATCTCTGTGGTGAATGTTACACGGTTCGTAAAGTGGCCACTTAAACCAGCAAATGATAGGTCATTAGCCCTGTAGACGCCTAGATTAGACTAGCCTAGACTTTTATATCAGCGCCCTTGAGGTGATTTTCACAAAAATGGAGCTATATAAATTATATTACCTTATTTATAATAATCTTCATCTATGTTGAAATATGTTAATATTACAGCTCCCTAAGGAATTGAATCCAGTTCTTGTCTACGAAACTTTGGACACACTCAAAATATTGTTTAATTTAATTATTACTACTCTACACATCTATTTTTTGCGTTTTCTTTTTCATATTTTTCACTGACTCATATTTGAAAAAAAAAATCGAGAATGTAACTTTCAATTTTTATTTTATATGTTTTTTCATGTATTTATGAATGCATCTATACCATAGATTTTAAAATGTATTCTAGATTAAGTATACTCCATTGACAGGCCATGCGTGATTTTTCGTTTTTTTTTAATAAAGTTAAACATAATATTATGTCATGAAAAATGTAACATATGTAAATAAAAAGATTGTCAATAAATAAATACCCGCTCACCATTTTTAACTGACACCGCATATTCTCTTAACTTTATAAGTTTACTACAAATATAAGTTTTTCGTATAGACAAAACACGCAACTATCGAGTGCAGTGCCTTATACATCATTGGATGTGGATAGAAGTCAGAATATGCTTTGTAATTAATTCATGCATAATAATGATTTCATTTTTTATTCATTTCATTTTTTTTTGCACCACAACAGGCCAGGAGGCCCAATTACAGTGGTGAATGACATTACAGAACAACCAGGTTTGAGAAAAATCACATTTTTAATTTTTGTGTTCTCACCGGGAATCGAACCCGGAACCTTCCGTGCGTGATTCAAGCATCTTGACCACTACACTACTAACTTCATGGTCAGTGGTAACCTAAGAACCCATGTGCAAAGTTATGTGGCATGTATTCATAGGGATTCTGGCACAAGTTGGTAACTACATTTTACTAGTTTGTTGTTAGATATTCCACTTTTAAAGTCAATTAATATGATGAAAGATTAATATTATAAAACATTTTTTTTTATTTACAAAATACGAAATATTTTTATTTGATTTTTGCATAAATCACATCTCTTTTTCGTAAATTTGTGGTTACAAACTTATACCGAAAATCCAACGATCCGATTTCAACGGCTAGAACCAATGTTTTTTACTTGGGCCCACAAAGCGCTTTTTTCCGCAATAGAAAAAATGACCAGAATCTTATGCGGACTTCGAAGGTTGAAGATCTAAGCATCTTTTTGTATGTTCCCTGACATTTCATGATCAGATCGAAACAGTTTGTAGTAGTTTGTTGAAGATATGAGGATTCGCCTTGCGTACTTCCCGGGTTTTTGGTAATACACGAGTACTGAGAATTTTTTATAACACGTTGGTGCGAAGTAGACCTGAGAGTTGCTCGATGATTTGGAAACCGTGTTAGTTAAAATACTCTCTAATGGTGGAGACGGTTCTGAAGAAATTTCTTCGGTTTCTCTACATGAGGGTGTGCGAATATTATCCATGGCTTTATCCCACTAAGTTTCTCCAGGGTATGCTTTGTTACAGTAGTTTGAAGATCAGAAGGAATGTGTAATGAACTACGCATTTCTTTCCATTGTTGCGCGGTATTATTGACAACTCTTAAATTATGCGGAGCATAAGCTTTCATGTTCCGGATAAACGTCAACATAGACTGTTTCACATTCCAACTTACAGGATCAACCTTCCAATAGCTATGCCTGTTGGACGGCCTATCTCCATGCTGAACAATATTACTTTGGACATTGACATTTATCACGTCTCTGAGGGAGTTTTTCGTTACAAGATTATCTTACTTTTGTAATTTGTATTCTCCGGATATTATGTATACCTATGTGTTATTTTTATATACACCTCTTTTATTCTTTTATTTTAATTATTTCCATAAGTATGAATGGAGATATTCCAATTTGTAATGTACATATATAAAAATAAATAGAATTGAAAAACTGAAATTGAAAATTTAACAATATGTATAATTCACACTGTTTTCTTTGTTTTATAAAATAAACGAATTTAATTTATTTCAACAACCTAAAAAATAATCAAACCTTGAATTTCCGTTTATTTGTGTATTATTTACTTTTTTCAAATCACAAATTTAAATAAACGAAAAAACGCTTAAAAAATCCCACATTCAAATGTTTTTACGCAGTTTGTTATGCCTATAAAACCTTTATTTGTTTAATTTACAACACGCAAGAATATATTTTGTATATTATTCTACGTAATATGTAAATACACGCGTATAGCTTGAAATAATTCCTAAGATCAATAGCGAAAATCCGACCCATTCAACCTGTAACCCCCTAATTATAACCGGAACCGTTTCCGGTATCCGGTATCCGGTACCGGGTTACCGATTCGGGCCTCAGTAACACGCCCTGAAGTTTCCCTCAACCGGTTTTAACCCAGTACGAACGTACCGTTTAGGTACTGCTTTGCGCCTTCGCTATTCACATGAGTTAAGTATCCCAATGTATTCACAAAGTTTCAAATTCAAATGAAGGGTAAGTTTGCATTCATATTGGATTAAATTATTATAATTTTAGGGTTGCGTAATGGTCTCTTACATAACTCTCACATTTTAATATTTTTTATTTAGCTGACCAGAATAGGTACCTGAAATTTCATCATCATCATTCCCTTTCCGCACGTAATGGTGCATAGGGCACCGAATTGGCACACCAATTGCAGCGTATCTTGATCATTTTTCTTACATTAAGGTGAGATGATCAGTCTTACGCTTTAGGTACAGTTCAAGGACTATGAAATATTCTAGCGTAAGAACACCCTTTTAAATATTTTTTTAAATTTTTAAATTTTTTATTAATAACTTTTATAAAAAGTACATATTTTTAAAAATTATACACAGATATACTTTTATACATCGAGTAAATGTTATCACTGTAACTCTCCAAAAAAATAGACTAACTCTTGTGCTTGGAGAGTGACTTACACTGTTATATTTGTTTATTTATTAGAGTTTATATAATTTTGAATTAACGAGAACATAACAAAAAAAACAAAGGATATGTAAAGAAAAAAACATAAAACAAAAATTCATTCATACTTACTAAATTTAATGCAGTTTTTACACGTGTTAAAAATTGTTTTTTTGATTTCTTTTAGATTTCATATCATATATGTCGGGAATCGAACCGGAGACCTCTTGCATTACACTACAAGGCCAATGACCGATAATTTACATAATATAAATTTTAAAATTCGTAAGTGTTTACTTTATGTTCCATAAAAATCATAATTAAATGTTATTAATTGGTACTGAATCAACCTTTTTAACATTTGAAAACAACACTTTCCTCTGTGTTTGCCATTTTTTTCTACGGTAAAAGAAACACTACCTAATGTCGTAGCGACGTAAATATAAATCCAATATATTTATTTAAGTGACATTTTTACATCAATCGCATATTCTTACAAAACACAAAAGTTTCAAGCAAAATTGATCTCAACCTAGTTAGGTAAAAAAATAAACTTTCTAACGGTTAGTCGTAGCGACGAATATTAGACACAGCAATCTACATTTAAGATGTTAATTTTACGTCAACTGTGCGAATACGCAAACCAATTTTTTAAGACATCTACGGTATAAAATTGCATATTTGACAAATATAATTTTATTCACAATAATGTTGATTCAGTGTTTTGTGTTGAAAATTGACACGTTCCCCGTAGGCGTCTGAGATCACTGGATACATTCTACCTTCCAATTTTAGTCCAAATTGTTTGTAGATAATAACTGAATTCAACTCCCCGAGGAGCTGTTAATATTAACATATTTAAACAGAGATGAAGAACATTATAAATAAGTCAAGTCTAGGCATCTACAGGGCTTATGGCATGTCATTGGCTGGTTTAAGTGGCCACTTCACGAACTGTGTAACATTCACCAGTGTGATGCCTAGACTTCTATATTACCTTCTCTAAAATGTTCTTCATCTCTGTTGTAATATGTCCATATGGTACATTTTAACTATCTTGCAAGACTGTTAAGACTTTAACAAAATAGAAATCAAAATGATATTGACATTATTTATCATGAGTAAATAATTAAAAATAAAATGTTTCTAAAATCAAATTTCTTATCTTTATTTTTGTACATGCAAATTCATTTAAGTTTTTTTTATTTCTTCTTACATTTTCTTATTTTCTCTTTTCTTTTCTTTAAAAAAAATAAGTCTTTTTTTCAAATTAATCTATATTATTACTAAAATTGGTTTAATTAAGCTTAAAAATCATTTTATATAATTAATGAAAGATGGTGTGGAGTTCTATAATTGAGGATATATGTAACGAATAATACCAATACTCACTTACAAAACCACTCACTTTAAGTCGTAACGACATAAAATTACAAAATTTGTTTCACAATTTTTGGGATGAAATTAATGATCAATGTATTCAATTCTAAATAACACGAAAATATTTTTACGTAACCAACAAAAAAATAAGATTCTTTCGATCCATAGCGATCCGGGTAAAACTAGACTGACATATTAATTATACCTAACAAATTAATTAAGCTCATAAATTCATAATCGTGTATTTATCAAATTAACAAACCGTTATTTTATCAAGACGCAATATCCGTTTTTTTGCATTTTGATTAAGCAGTATTTGAAATTGTTATGTGACTCTGAATTCTTTTATATGCGATTGAATGCAAAAGTTATTCAGCTAAAGTTCATTGTGTTATATTTTTCATATTAAGAATTTTGAAATAGTAATAAAATTCAGACGCAAAAAGCATTAATTTTTTGCATTATAATTTAGCAGTTAGTATTTATTTATTTAAACAAATACATATATAACAAAAAAAAAACGTATGTAGTTGAGATACCACGTAATGAAAAATGGAAGCACGCAAATTATTGAACAGTACCAAAATAAAAATTATTACGTTAACACATACATATTTTAATAAACACGCTAAGTATATCAATCCATGCAACATCTCGCAGCAATCTCCTGCAATGGTCTCTTCTCTTAAGCAAAATCCAAACTTGTATACTCCTGAAAATGAATTTCATTTTTGAGAACTCAATATCTACAATATTTTTAATTTGTCCAAATTTTTGTAGACAAGGACTGGATTCAACTCCCTGGGGAATTCGGACAAACTCAAAATATTGTTGGTAAATCCACCTGGTCCATGAAGAAGTATTGAAATTGAAAAAATAACATTTTCAGGCGTTGCCCAGTATGTAGGTGAAATAATTCAATTAGATGAATCTCACCCGCATAAATAAAGGTTTCAGCTTTTTAACTTTACAAACATTAATAAATAAAAGAATCGAAGAAATATAGATGTTCAAATATGGGCAGAATGGTGAATGTTACACAGTGTGTAAAGTGGCCACTTAAAGCAGCCATTGACAGGTCATAAGCCCTGTAGATGCCTAGACTTCTATATTACCTTCTCTTAAATGTTCTTCATCTCTGTTGTATTATGTTAATATAAACAGCTCCCCGGGGAGTTGAATCCAGTCCTTGTCTACAAAAATTTGGACAAACTCAAAATATTTTTGATAAATCCACCTGGTCCATGAAAAAGTATAGAAATTGAAAAAATAACATTTTCAGGCGTTGCCTAGTATGTAGGTGAAATAATTCAATTAGATGAATCTCACCCGCATAAATAAAGGTTTCAGCTTTTGAACTTCACAAACATTAATAAATAAAAGAATCGAAGGAATATAGATGTTCAAATATGGGCAGAATGGTGAATGTTACACAGTGTGTAAAGTGGCCACTTAAAGCAGCCATTGACAGGTCATAAGCCCTGTAGATGCCTAGACTTCTATATTACCTTCTCTTAAATGTTCTTCATCTCTGTTGTATTATGTTAATATAAACAGCTCCCCGGGGAGTTGAATCCAATCCTTGTCTACAAAAATTTGGACAAACTCAAAATATTTTTTGTAAATCCACCTGGTCCACGAAGAAGTATAGAAATTGAAAAAATAACATTTTCAGGCGTTGGCTAGTATGTAGGTGAAATAATTCAATTAGATGAATCTTACCCGCATAAATAAAGGTTTCAGCTTTCTAACTTCACAAACATCAATAGATGTAAGAATTGAATGAATATAGGTGTTCAAATATGGGCTGAATGTTGAATGTTACACAGTGTGTAAAGTGGCCATTTAAACCAGCTATTGACAGGTCATAAGCCCTGTAGATGCCTTGACTTATATATTACCTTTTCTTAAATGTTCTTCATCTCTGCTGTAAGAATTCAATATGTTCATCCAAGACATTGAACACTCTTGGGCCACAAAATATAAATTTCTTCGAGCAAAAGTCGTATGTGATTTCGGTATTAAATAATTTTAATTCCAGGAACACCTCGTAGGAGCGTTTTACTGGGTTTTCTTCTTGTAACCGCTGACGCCTTTGCTGTTGTTAACTGATTTTCATTTATATTATTTATTAGATAAATTATTAAAAGCATTATTTTTCTTTGCTCATTGGAAAATAGTGCGTGGATGTCATTAAGATTGATAAGGGTTGGTTAGAGTATTTTTGCTATTCAATCTCCTCACTCTCCCTTAGTGTCTGAAATGCTCTCTCCCACTACCGGCTTAGAGCAATCCATTTTATTGACACTTGCTAAGCTACAGCACTGTTTTAAAACGAAGGCTTAAAAAACGATTTTACATCATTAACATATTAAAACAGAGATAGAAAACATGTTTGAGAATTTACTGGGCAATTGATTTGTCAGACAGTATTATTTATAAATAAACATATATATTTTTTTTGTTATTATTATACAATTTACCGTAACAGTAACGTGGGACAATGATGACAAAGGTGGACGTGGCATAATCAGATGCACCAAAATATTTAGTCTGGTCATGTCAAAAGCAGGCAGAACTGAAGGGCACGATGACAAGATATATACATGCGGAAGAAGCTAGAAATGTATGCTAGGACATACGTGTATGGTGGTCTATTCTCTCTGCCTACCCTTAAGGGAAGATGGCGTGATGATAGTTGTAGTGGTAGCTAGACAGAGAAATATTTGCTATTTTACCTATTTATACGAAATATACAAATTTATTCAATTCTTCTTTTTGTTGATCATTGTAAAGTAAAAAAGATGTATCTGTGGTCCGAGATTCGAACCCTACTCTACTCTAACTTGATTTCTATTTTCTAATAGTGAGTTATTTACAACTCGTTGAAATAAAATATATAAATAAAAATAAATATTTTTATAAATGATAAAAAATTTATAAAAAAAGGGCCACCAAAATTGAAATATTAAGGTTAATAATAAGAACGTAAATATTTATTTTTATTTTAAAAAAAGCTTAGACCTTTTGTTTAATTTATTTATTTCAAGTAAAATTTTTTATTTTTTCTTTTTCGATATTAACACCTCACTGGGCATAACCCGTGTCGAGGCATTCATTCATTTGTCGGGATATCATCCGTCAGAAGATTATTACGATTTGAGATTAGTTAATTACAAGTTATATAGAATTATGTAACTCATCAGTATTAAATAATACGCGTTAAAGATAAGTAACATATTATTTTTACGGCCATTTTTGGTAAAACATTGACATTTTCAAATGTAAGCAGTAGCAAAATACATTTGTAAGACAAGTAATGGATTTCTTTTCCAATATATAATTAAATTTAATCTTCAATTTGTTTCTTTTTTGGGTGATACTGTGTCCGTTGGATTTGTTCCGACGTTTCGGCAATCATTGCAGGAGCCAATTTCAATAAAAGTCGAAACAGTGATCGTGAAAACCTTCGCTCAAATGGAATACGTGATTTTTTATTTATTTATTTAACGTGTTGGACATAATTTAAATTGTTCATTGGTAGATTTATTGCCAAAGGCATCTTTTTTCAACCAACTAATGATGATGATTTCACCAAATAAAGGTATAATTTATTAAATTTAAGGTTTTTTTTATTGCCCTAAAAAACTTAGAATTTATAAAATACTTATGTTTTGTTTATTTTTTAAAATTATACTATTCTAACCTAGTTATTCTCAACACTTTTTTATACTTATATTTAGGACATTTAATTTTCTCACAGTTATATTTTATTTATAAATATTATGATTCGTTTTACTTTTTTAATTTTTTTTATATTTTATGTTCATCTTATTGTTTAGCTTTAATTATTCTATTATATTTTATGTCATGTACTAGATAATTATTTTTCACTGTTGTGATTATTTCTGTAAAACATTTTTTTGTTAAATGTTCTTTGAACCGTTTATGTATAAATAAATAAGTAAAAGAAACTTCAGATTCAACATTTATAATACCATTCACTTGTTACTAGGTTTACTGGAAAGAAAAAAGGTTAATCATTTTTTTCTTTTAAATTTTATTGATAAGCCCTTACATACAAAATATTTTGTCTCTTAAAATTCATATTCTACTGTTAATGATAATATTTAAAAATCTTTTTCAAAGGTTGTCTGAGTCTTTTCTTTAGTTTTGTCTGGTAGTTCATTGTATAATTTCAGTCCCCGGTTTATTAGTTTCGACTGTCTTTGTCTCGTTTTAGAAGGTTGTTTCAGAGCTACACAAGCCTCTTTATCGAGGTATAATTAAGTAATGAATCGTACTATTTCATAAAATATTTTATTTTTAACATGAATAACTCTTAATCCGGTGCCTTTATTTTGTTCTACACAGTGGTTTGCGACTTCTCTTTTAAAGATTGTATCCATCTCACTGCATATTTCCCATCTTCACGAGAACATGACACAAACACTAAACTCATAAGCTCCATATGTTTTGAAGTAATATTAAGATCACCGTTAAAATACGATAGTAAAAATGCGATACGCTCGCTCTTGCTATTTAATAATGTTCACGCTTACGCACACTGGTACGCCTGAACACTTACTCCCACACAAATACACACAAACACACCTCTACACTTACTTTTATACAAAAACACTCAAACACACCCTTTTGTTTACCACAATTTAATATGTATGATGTTTATTTCGAAACTTCGCTGGTCTGTCATTAAACCGTATCTTTTTTTATGTTATTATATCATTATTGACTGTTTGTTTATGTAAAATATATAAATAAATACAATAAAATACCGTAAGATTCGTAAGTTTATTATAAATGATAAAGAAGCTTGCGGTGCTTTGAAACCGGAAGTAGAAAAAAAAAGTGGTTAAAAAAAAGTTGCTTGGTATTTACGTTATTAAATTAATACTTTGGAACATAAAATAAATATTTTTTCAAATATATATGACGTAAACAAACAAAATATAAAGACATAATAGTTCCTAATTCTTCGATCATATTTTTTACCATACACATTCCACATTTAACTCTGTAATACAAAGGTAAATAATTACCAATTATCCGCTATCTGATAATAATTTTGTCGGTAAATAAATAAAATAAATGGTTAAAAACGAAGCAGTTTCATGATAATTTCCTTAAAAATACGTTAAATTTAGATGTTCATTTACATTTTTTTAAGGATGAATTTAGATTTTCTGAATTTTTCTTTGGCATATTGCTTTAAATACAAACATGAAGCATCGTTTACATGGTTTTTACCGTTTTTTTGTTTTTGGACGAGTGTTTGTGAAGAAAATTCTGAAAATATAATCATTGTGTTCATTGAAAACGGTTTGGAAATTTGCTTCGTAGAATTTACATTCAAAATATACCAGGAACTTGAGACTCTTAATATTCCTGCGTATCATTTTAGATTCAATTATTTATTCCTTTTCCGTGGTGTAGTAGTCAGTGCATTTTCCTTCTATGAAAAAAGTCTAGAATTCAATTTCCAATATGGTTGAAATCAAATATTTATCTAAAAATGTATTTTAAATATAATATTTGATTATTCTTAGACTGGCACGTGAAGCTTAATACTAATCATTTTCCTTCAGGTAACGAATAAAAAAATGCAGTGTAAAACAAATTTTGAATCAAACTTAAAGTAGAAAAATATATGCACTTTGTCGGACTCATTGCTAAAAATAGTTTCTTCCAGCCATCTTAAAACAGACAGGTGGAAAATTAGTCAAACTTAGCTGGTCGGTATAAAATAAATGTAGCTAGTGTCACAGACTCACAAATCAGGGCTCCAAAGTTCAAACCTGATTCTACCACATCTTGATTGCCATTTTTAAAAGTGAGTTATTAACAATTCGTTGAAAATGCCACTCAGAATTTTTATATTTGGGATAATCATAAGAACACAAATATTTCTTTAAAAAAAAAAAAATCGAATAAACATAAGTAGTTAAAACGACATGATTTTATTTAAATTTTAATGAAATGCGATTTCCATGGTGAAATGGCTAAGATACTTGACTTACACACGGAAGGTTCCGGGTTCGATTCCACGTGACAAACAATAAGTGTGATTTTTCTCAAGCATAGCTGATTTGTGCTGTATTACTCAACTATAATTGGGCCCCTGGAGTACTATCCTGAATCTCCTTTTTCTTCTAGAGAGTTACCAGTTAGGAGATTTTTATTTGTTTCACGCATTTACACTTTTTTTCATATATGGCCATAATGGTGATTAATCAAATAAATATGAACACACGAACTCAAACATCATCATTTTCAATTGAAATAAAATAGTGATCTTAAGCATTAACCCAAAACTCTTCTTCTTCCAAGTCGGTCCCTCAATGCTGAGGGTCTTGATCACCATGAACACTTCTGATTAGTTTGTTCCACTCCAGTTTGTCCTCAGCCCGACAAACTGACTCATCAAATTTTAGCCCCGTAGCCACCTTTATTTGGTTAGTCCATCAATATGGGACAATAGTGATCCAAAGCTGTTAATAATGTTGAAATAATCAAACCGTAGTAGTTTTTTTCAGTTTTTCACACAGTTTTATATATTATTTGACGTCTAAACTCCAGTGTGGTCATATAAAAAGTAAATTGTAATCGCATGCCAAAAAAGAATCTTCAAATTTATTTATTTCTCTACCCCAGCGATAAAATCCATGATATCACCCCAGGGCCCCGTTTTTAATAGGAAGTTGATAAAATTATCTTCGACTGGCTATAAAGAAAAATCGATATTTAAAAACGAAAATGAGTATATTTGCATGAACATTTAAAAAATCTTTGTCGGTAATCTATGAAAAATTCGAAAGGAAATAAAATAAATCTATATTTTGCTTTTCATACAAAAAACTTAATTTTACTTTGTAGATAAAATAAAAAATAAATTTTAACGTCCCATTGTAATAAGGGCCCTGGCCTGTCGTGGGGGAAACAAAAAAAATACATTTATTTGTTAAATGTATTTGTTAGCTAACATTTTTTTCGAATTTTATACAATATTACACAAAAAAATATTTTGTATTTATACACATTAGCGCATTGTTAAAATGCCCAACCAATAAAGTATAAAACATTTGATTGTATAATTAATTAGTGTTCTGAGGGTTATTTGATCCGGGTATAACCTTTGAAACCAAAGTTGCACGAAATAGTATAATTCATTCCCCACTGAATCAACATTCATACAAAATATTAATTATTGTGCCGCGGTATAATACACGTGTATACGCGTCGTTAATATTAATAAAGGTATTAAACATGGCCAGGGTTCTTAGAGAAATGGCCGATTTTCCGACCCAACTTATTCGGTTAGAAAGTGAAATAATCGTAATTATTAATTGACGAAAATAATTAACAAGAACTTTCAAAAAAATACTGAATATTTCGAATAATAGTAATCATGCATCACAAACTAATGCAAAATGATCCGTCTTACGCTACAGGCGCTAATTAATTCCTCTCCTCCGTCGCAGAATATTTCATTTCAGTCTCACACACATAAAGCACACTTATTTATCTTTCTTTTAGATTTGATACTTAACAGTTTTTATCTTCAATCTCTTTTTTTTAGGAAATTTAGTGCTACGGGAAATGTTGCATGAAAAATGTTTTCGTATTTTTTTTGTACGGCAGAGTATCTCACAAATGTATAAATATTTTCTTAAAATAAAAATTAATTACTTTGAATTATGTCATAAGCTCCTTTCGAATCACCTAATTACAGTGTTTTGATAGATTTGTGGTTTTCGGAAGTCAACTCACATTGGCTAATTGCAGCAGAACTCAACGGCTAGATCTTGTGCGACAGTGGCGGAGTAATTACAAAATTTTAAAAATCAAAGTGCTGATAATACGGTACGTATAATGTATATGTATATATTTTTATATATATATACATTATACGTACCAGGTAACCGAATATCATATGCAACTGCACTGGCTCAGTATCAGGCAAAGAAGAAACATTCACATTCTATCACTTCTTCACAATATTTTAAACAATCCCATTTCACCTATTTATCTGAGAGAGCTCTTCCAACCTCTATCACAACACGGACCATCTTTTTTTTCTAGTAACGAAACAACTCTTTAATACCCTTTCGTCGCTTTTATTTTCTTGCCTCCTCTTTCACAATAGTAGCTGCTTGATTGTGGAATAATCTCCACACCACACAACACTTAAAATCAATATTGAAATATTTGAAATAAATATTTGAGTTGTATCTTTTTCATTCTTCTTTCCTTCCCATCTCTTATCTTTTCTTCATAGTAAAGTGTTAATATTTTTTTTTCAGTTAATTTTTGTTTCAAATTTTGTATTAAATTTTAAGATTCACGCATAATTCCTTAAAATATGTCTTATAACTTTCTCACACTGAACGGTTTGGGTAGGTAGGAAGAAATTGCCCAAAGGCAATATGCCCGCCCCTATATGTATACATATTGTATGTGCGTATGAATTGTTGAATAAATAAACAAAGTTTCAATTAAGTAAAAAAAAAAATTATTTTAAAAATTCAATCATGTCTGATTTTTAAAAAAAACTCCGGTTTACCATTTCCCTAATTGTTTTTCATATAACGTTTCGTTCTCCGGTTCGCTTCGCAACTTCCTGTTTGCCCTTTCCACAAAATTATTTATGTTCCCTGATTATTATTGCCTTTCCACGCTTTATTGCCAGTAACTTTTCAGCCCACCCTCGCATTGAGTATTTATGGTAACAACAGTTGGAGCGCGAGTATGGGAGGGCCGATTCAAAGGTTATTAGAATACTTATACTCTGAAATAAAAATTATCATAAATGACGATCGTTAAGGAATTTGATGGATGCCCTTAAGCCGATGTAAAGGTGAAAAAAAAGCGCATTCAAATTAATAAAGTAAACAAAATATTTAAAAAACAACCACATAATAAACCTTCTAGAGTGGCACGAAAATGACCTATTCTTAGATTTATGTTTGTTGTTAACAGAGATGAAAATGTTGGAAATATAGAAAGCTAAGCATTTACATGGTTAGAGATCTGTCATTGGATGAAATAAGCGATCGTTTTATACGCTGTGTATCATTTACCATCCTGCATATCGGTAGTTGACTTCAATATTCACACACGGCATTTTTTGGTTCTTTATATAAGCTTATTAAAAATATTTTATTTACTTATTTTGCAAACCAATAATTATATTTCAGGTCTATATATAAACATTTTATTTTAAATTAAAACATTTTTTAAAAGAAATATGCAGGTATCATCGATTGTGATATATCGAAAATACAAATTATTGCTGATATTCCGGTATTGCATGCATCACTTATTTTAACCAGTAAATTTTTTTTTTCGCTACAATAGGCTAGGAGGCCCAATTACAGTGGTGATTTACAGCGCAGAACACCTAGGTTATTTTTTTTCTAGTTCTTTCTGAAAATCAGACTTGGAATCTTCCGTGTGTGAGTCAAGAGTCCTAACCACTACACCATGGAGGCCGACCATTACTCTTTTCCAAGGATAAATATCGCTAGTTTTCTCGACACTCTCATTATGTATATATTTATTAACGCTTAAAGAGCTTTTACATAAACATAGGTTATGAACCATTTACGAACACAAGAATACTTTTGTTTTATGAAATAAATAAAAAAAACAAAGGCTCAATTATTATTTGAAAAAAATACATCTAGTTTTTGATTATCGGTGTCTTAACCTACTGAAAAGACTTCCATTCCGTGTGCCATCTAGATCAACAAGATATAATCTTCTGTTTTACACAGAAAACGCGTCAACAAACTATTTGAAACATTCTACAATACCTTGAATATGCGACCAATATAGCAATAGATTTACCGAGGCTGATATTTTTTGTGACAATGTTTGTTAATTTAGGTCGAAAATCATAGAAATTTTGAGAGAAACAGATATTTCACTTTGTTTTTGTATACATTTTTTTCATTTCGTTTCTTTTACATTTATTTTATTTAACGTGAAAAAAATTATTGTATTAAGTGTAAACAATTTTTTTGGTATGTGCATGAGTGTCCTACACTAATTTACAAAGAAATTGACAATATTTGTGTAGATGCTGTTTGTTTACCCAATAAAATAAATAAATATTAAATCTCAAATAAATATGACGCCTCATTGGCCTCTTAGGCATGTTGAAAAATATACATTTTACCAAAGCAGGAACAATAAAAAAATTATTCATGACTCGACTATTATACAATCGGCTATTGACTATATAATCTGTAATGCTCTTTTCATGGTGTTGAATTGGTTTAATTCCAACAATTTATTATAAAACGAAAAAGATACTAAGTGTTAATAATTTGTGACACGTAATGTCAAAAAAATGTTGAGTGTAAAACTTTAAGACAAAGAACTGGATCTTGTGGATTCTACTGTATTTTCGGGCATAAAATGAGATCCTTAGCTTCAATGGGGTCCGCATGTAGCTGATTAATCGAACAGACTTAGTTCTGCAGACTACGCTGTTAACACGAATCGACATCTTACTGATGTAGAAAGGGCTAGATTAGTGTATTTTAGTTTATTTATTTATTTATTTACATACATGAGTTATTTGTACATTATTTAAGACATACATATATTCCAACTCCATGGGACTAAAAGTCCTGTTTTGAGATGGGACTAGCAATTAGTTGACACAGACACATGAGAATATTACCACAAAAATAGGATCAGAAACTTATTTTTTTTTTTTTTTAAATACATATAAATTAATAATTAAGATTTTTTTATTGTTATTATTATGTAACTTTGTTAAATAGCTAATTTAAGGCATGTTTCACATTTTGTAAAATGTTTCCCTCGGCACGGGACACCCCAGTAAGGGAACATTATTTTGTATATAAAAAAGAAAACAAACAATGTAAACGTATAAATAAATAAATATATGGCACATTAATATGGTAAACAGTAAGCTCAAACATTCGGAAAATCATCGAAGAGTTTCCTACTCAAATCCCTCCCACTATGGAAAATTTAGTCCTTAACTACTTTCTTGAAAATAGTTTTGGTCCTTGAGAGCTTAATACGCTCTTCCAAAATATCTAATACTCTCGGAGCGAAAAATGAGATATGTATCTGAGCAAAAGTCGTACGGGTTTAGGGTATGCCATAATTCATGTTCTGAAAAACCTCGTACGGACATTTTGCTGAGACCTCTCCTTATTGTTTGACCAGAAGTGTGTAGGTGCTTCTTTTAGGTATAGTTGTTCCATATCCAGCACCTTCATGTATAGGAATAACTGTTCGGACGGGTATGTTGGAGGGCGCCGGAATTATGAGCGGCTTGAAAATGAATGCCGCACAACCCCCCCAGCCAGCTATTCCATAGGTTGCCGTGAATTGAAACAGAACAAAATACACACTCCTGAAAGTGCCAATATCCAGAATGTATCTAAGAGAGCAGAATAGATGGCACAGCTTTCTCAACCTAGAGTTTGACCTCAACTGGACTTGAGCCTCCCATCGCAAATTCTTATCAATGATAACAACAAGGTATTTTATGGAATCTACCCAATGCAGAAGTTGGTATTTTTTATTACAGTAAATTCTTAAATCATGCGTATAGCTTGGAATTGAACTATTATTTAGACAAAACGTTAGATATTTCGTTTTATTGATATTAAGTGTAAGAAGATTATCATCTTGCCATTGATTAATAATGTTTATTCCACAGTTTGCTTTCTGAAAGACAGATTTCTAGTCACCACCCTCAAATAACAAAACCGTGTTGTCAGCAAACGAAGTAATTTACCGGAATTATTTGTTTCTCAAAGAGAGTTTATGTAGACTAAAAATAAGATTGGTCTCAGGACGCTTTGTCTTACGGTATACTGCTGTGGAGAAGTGCTACTTTATTCTGTTTTTGTGCTGCAGAAGAGAGCTATTTGAGCAATTTACAATATAAGTCCCAGAAAATCGCTTAGAGATAAGTTTTAAAAAAATATTTTGACTGTCTCATGTCAATATATTTAAAAAAAACTTTATGTATGTTCATAAAAATATTGATGATTTTGGGAGAAACATAGATTCTATTGGTTCAAAACGAGAAATAAAGATATATTCTAGTTGTTCCCACTACTAGACTGTATTTTTTTTAAAAATATTTTGCCTTAAACTAGATACAACTCTACAACTAGGTACCTCTTGAAATCTAAGCTTTGCCAACATAAAAATGAAAAATTTGGTCAAGCACAGGCTGTTTAGAAAGAGCTACTATTGAGTCTAAAAATATATGCAGGACAAGACAGCTAGGCATTAGATTCGTGTTTATTGATTGAAAACTATTGATTTTTGTTTGTTGATTTAAATTTATTCATTTGTTACGTTTAATGAACTAATTGTTGAATCGGGTTGTGGTCCTGTGGCTAGTGTCTTAGACTCATGGACCGAAGGTCTGTGGTTTGAATCCTACTTTACCCCAACTTGATTCCATTTTCTGATAGTAAGTTATTTACAACTCGTTGAAAATGGCCTTCAAAATAAAATATTTGGGTAAAAAAAAAAAAAATTTTAAAAAAATTAAAGGGATAATTTTATTGACGTGTATAAGAGATTCAATGAATCCTATTTAATTAATAAACTACTACCACTACAATTTTATACAAAAAAAAAAACAAATTCTATATTTTTCTTTTATCACTAATTTTAAGTAAATTCAATGCATATACGAAAAGATAAATGTTTAAATTGGCTCGCGGTGAATGCAGTTTAAAATGAACCGGATAAATTATTGTTGGATTTTTAAATTTTTGTTGCAATGGGTAACATAGAAAGGTGACCAAATTAAAAAAATTGAATTCTTACTGACTCCTTACCAATAAACAATATGATGTTTTGTTTGATAATATTGATTTAAAATCTTGAAAGTATAGTTTTTGGCCTCATGGTGTAATGATCAGTGAGTTTGGCATGAGCAAGAGGTCTCGGGTTCGATTCCCAACATGGTCGATTTGAAATGTTTTTTTAGAAAGGTGTTTTCACACTTGAATATTTCATAATCCCCGGCACTTGAAGCGTAAGACTGATCATCTTACCTTTAAATAACCAAAATGATAAAGATTCGCTACGATTGGTGTAACAATGCAGTGCCGTTGCATCATTAAGTGCGAAAATAAAATGATAATGTTTTATATAAAAATATTATTAATACAGTATTTTGATCGCCCAGTTTATCAAAATGATGTATTTTAATGGTTACCTAAATTTTTATTTTGTCGATATGAGCACGGTTTTTTTGCTGCCGATGTTTTGTGGCTGCATATTTATTTGACAATCAAATAGCTTCATAATTATATATGGAAATACTGAGAAAAATATTGAAAGGAGGGTGAATGCCGGGAATGGAGTGAACGGTGTATTTAAATCAACCTTGTCATATAAGTGTTTATTTTAGAAGGCTTTTAAAAAGTTTTTTAATCCCTTTGGCAAATAACTCGTATCCAATCAATATGAATCCAGTAGGTGAAATTTTTTTTCTATCTATTTTTTAAGCCCTATGCATCATTAGGTGCGGAAAGGGAATGATGAAAAAGTATAGTTAACCAACACCCGTGGAAATATTTTAAGGTAATTTTAAAAGCAACTTCGCTGATCTGAAGTCCTTTTCATACTTCAGTAGGTTATGACATTTAGTACATTAATCAGTAAATAGTGTGTTTTATTGATTAGTTGAATAAATAAATATTTTAAGAGCCCTTTTTAGAAAATTTCTCATTCTGAAGACTTTTGCGTTTACTCGACAAGAAGCCAAAATAACTTTAGATTGTCAAAAAGAAAACTCTTGTAAGCTTTCCTAACAATTTTCCCTATGAGAGTTTCAAAATATATGAAAAAATATTTTATGAAATCAAAGATGCTTCAAATGTTTTATTTACATTATAAAAATACATAAATAATGTTAACAAGATTTTAGATTTGTCTTTTTCGACGATGTTTTTATGTATGTTGTATTGGTAAGCATAAATTTATTGAATTTTACATATGAACGGATTGAATTTTTGATTCCTTGGTTATCAATATATTACAACAGAGATGAAGAACATTTAATACAATGAAATATATAAGTCCAAGCATTTAGGGGGATTATGACTTGTCATTGGCTGGTTTTAGTGGCCACTTTACACAATGTGTAACATTAATTTACTTTATTACTTTATTGTTTCATTGCTCCAGTACTTCTTCCAACCAATTAAACAATTCATTGATACCGAGACTGCATAGGTTAGGTAACACTTATGGAACGGCTGCAGACATTCTGTCCAATTCTTTACCATCTCATAAGTCCACAATATCAAGTTTATTTGTAGCTGCTCGTCAAACTATTATTGACAATTCAATTTCATAAATTAAAAAAAATACTTACTTGTTTATTTTTATTACCTTATACTTTTTTTTAATATTTTTTACTATTATATCAAATTGCACTGTAGTATTGGCAAATACGCATTTCATAGATACATATTTTTATTTCTTTTTTTTTGTGATAATTTATGCTTGCTTGTTTATTAATTTAACTTAAAAATATCTTTCTTGCTTACCGTAACTTTTTATTTATTGTTTGCCTTACAAAATTTATTTCATAAGCTTATATCTTTGCATTTTTCGTTTATATGCTTACTGTTTTTTCTTGCATACCTTTGTTATTGGTGTTTTTTTTACTTTGTAATACTTTTTATTTTACCCTTTCTAACTAATTTCACATATTTTTTCTGTATATTCTGTATTTATTATTTAGTATGTTAGCATGTATTTTTTTATTTTTTTTGTAAATGCCTTTTGAACGTTAATAAACAAAATAAATAAATAAATAAAAATGACAAAAACAAAAGGCGATATTTGGGTTCAAATTTGAACACCAGTACGATAAACACTTTTATTCGCTCTAATAATTGTTTTTTCTCTTATTTTTGATAGCGTAGTTGGCTTTGTGTGAAAGAGCTGTGCAGAGCCAATGATGATGACGATATTATTTTAAATGCACTTCCAGTACCTTAATCTTTTCAGTAACAATTCTGTATTTTTAAACTTAACTTAACTTTAATTTTAATATTTGGTTTGAGTTGCCGAGAAATCCGATCTCAGTCAGCTGACCTACTATCGTAGGTATTAAGGACAATGCAGAAACGAAATCAACATCTAAATTATTGCTGACATGCGTGGATATCAGCCAATTCGATAAAATCACTGACAGCCAAGGAAGAAGTTCACTGAATCAAGTTCCCACTGAGATGTAAAGTGAACACTGGACAATATATAAGCAGTGACACATTTAATTCAATTAGTCAGCCTCGGTTACAGTTTCATACAGTTCTCACTGTCAGTTCCAGCACAAAGTCCAGTTCAGTGCTCTGGGACTTCAAGTAAAACATTTACGAAGTTACTCTCTCCGGAACACATTATATGCCATGTGATAAATACACTTCGACCCTCACCATCATTTTCTTCTGTCAATCTTTAATGAGTTAAGAGTTTTCATGCATCCCTTTGAATCAAATCCTACACATTTTATTTAAACGTAATTAAATAATATTGTGCCAAAGCACAGTTTAATTTTGTTGAATAAAGTTGAGGATTTAAGTTGAACTTTTAGATTACAAACTGAAACGAATAACTAGTTTGTTTTATGTTCAAATGTTTTGAGAAATTATACAAAAAATATCTTGAGGGAACGACCAAAAAGTTTAAGGACTCCCAAAATACTTTTTGCCAGATTATTCCTGAAATAATTTTAGTTGAACATATTCCGACTCGTAGAAAATAAAAAATAGCTGTAAAAAGTCTGTAAAAAATCCTGAGGCTTTAAGTAAAAGACAATTTGATAAAAATGTTTTTTTTTTAACATTTTATCCCCCTTTGTTCAAATAAAACCTTACGCTATCGCGCCCGAAGGCCAATGTAAAAAAACAAACCCTTAATGTAGAGCCACAATGGTTGAAACAGATGCAAAAACCGCACCGTTTCGTTTTCATATGTAAAAACTCCAATTAATGATGGGTTTCTGAAACCATACAGAAATATTTTTGTTTATTCAAAGAACAGTTTTTGTTTTTTTTTGCAGTATAAACATTCACAAAAATAAATATTGAATCAAAATATTTTTTTTTTTTAAATTGACTTAGATATTAAAATGAAATATGGTCAAAACAGATTACCTTCATAATTATTCCAATATTATGTACATAAATAGAAAAAGGCAGCATGCGTGGTAAAACGTTGTGTTAGGTTTTTGCTGTATTCCAATATTAATAAATTACCATCAATGTATTTTGCGTAGTTTTGTTTTTTATTAATATTAATTTGGATTTCAAATTTACTATTATGAAGAATTTATCGCGTATTAGGGTTTTTTTACATAGTTGTTTGGTTTTTTTAAAACATACAACGGCGTAAGAATTTTTTTTTTTGAATACCAGTGTTCATGTGCATTTTAAATTGTGTTTTTTAATATCTTCTTTGTGCAAATTAATTTAAATATGGCTATTTTAAGTTTAAGGTGCTAATAAAGTTTTGTCAGATTTTTTTTTAATTAAAAAATAAATACCATTTTTTTTAAAAAAAACATTCAATATGACAGTTTCTGTTCCACATGATTTGTTCTATTTTATATGCTAACAAGGCTTTGAAATGGAATATGAAGATCGAAGTAAGCATTTTTGACACCTCCCTCTGTTAGCGTTCTATCGAGGGGATACAGCTACGAAAGTTGCACGCGATATTTGCACAGTGAACGATAAAGATGCTATGGGTTATTGTCTACTTGATAATTAAATAATGAAATACAAAATTTACTAATTTTGAGTTTTTTTTTATATATATAGAAAAAATTGGACACAACTTATGGTAACATTTACAAATTAGTCAATAATGTATTCTCCTTTATTATTTTATGAGACATTAATTGATACTTCATTATATTTCCACCGTATACTGCGCAGAAATCTTAAGCTGCTTTGAAAGCGATCGCGCCACTTGTCCGTTAGTAGATAAACGCTCAAATTGCTGGTTTGCGGAATGCGTTATCCTTTATTTGCTTTGACACAGAACCCTTAATACAATGACTACAATTACCTACCTTATTTTGGGTTCTGGCACCTTTATTGTTGGTAATTTCTGTCGTGGCAGTCAGGATCAGATCCGATCTTCTGGTCAGGAAGGAGGGGTATTTAATAATTATTGATCGCAAAATATGTTCTTTGCAATTGCGGTGAGAATATAAGATGCACATTTACACTCGATCAGTTCAGTTGTTATTCTGGCGCCGGGATAATATCGGTAACCACGGTAGGCAAATGCAACATTTTAAGCAGGGCCCCGTAGGTAGCAAATAATTTTTTACGCCTCATCCTAGAATTGTGATATGTATATAGGTGTGAACACATTTTTACAGAGTTTATGTGGCGTAACCAAGCAGCTTTGTTCTCTCGATTGAACGCGAATAAAATGTGTCAAAAATGCTCACTTTTGTCTACTAGACATTCTGTTTTGAAGGATTGTAATCAAATAAAATAAAATATTTGTAACGCAAAAGCGAACGCAATGTCATGTAGACGAAAAATGTTTCTTTTGAATCATGGATAACCTCTACATTTTTTTTAAACTTTTGGTGCTCATTTTTAAATTCGGAAAAAAAACGAACACAACTTATGTTAACACCCAACAGATAACTATCTGTTGATGTTGAAATTACTACGAATATTTGTGAATCCTGAATTTCTCAATTAAACGAAGGAAAAATATCCCATTCATAAATTTAAATAGATAAATAAAATTATTGTTATCTTAATATCATATTAACATATTACAACAGAGATGAAGAACATTTGAGAGAAGGTAATATAGAAGTCTAGGCATCTACAGGGCTTATGACCTGTCAATGGCTGGTTTAAATGGCCATTTTACACACTGTGTAACATTCACCATTCTGCCTATATTTGAACATCTATAGCCCTTCAATTCTTTCATCTGTTGATGTTTGTGAAGTTAAAGAGCTGATACCTTTATTTATGCGGGTGAGATTCATCTAATTGAATTATTTCACCTACAAACTAGGCAACGCCTAAAAATGTTATTTTTTCAATTTCTATACTTCTTCATGGACCAGGTGGGTTTATCAACAGTATTTTGAGTTTGTCCAAATTTTTGGATTTATGTAATATGTTAATTTAAACAGCTCCCCAGGGAGTTGAATCCAGTCCTTGTGTACACAAATTTGGACAAACTTTAAATATTGTTGCTTAGTATTATAATTTTAGTTTTTAAAGCCATTGCCTTAGATGTTATTCGATAAAAAAGAAATCAATACATGTATTTATTTTTAAAAAAAATATTTAGGAAAGACAACAGTTGTTGTTCTATAATAATATAAAAAATATAAAATGTTGCATACATCCATTTAAAGTTTTTCACAAATATAATTACAGTACATGTTACACAGTAAAGAGAAAAAATAAAATGATATATAAGACAATAGAAAACAGGCGTTAGAAGGTTAGGGGTGAGGAAATAGAGTGGAGGAGAGGGATTTACATACTATAGTTGACCGATTCAAAATTTTAATATGATACTTGAACATGATTAAAGAAATAACAGTCATCAAAAACTTCAGATATAACTAGAATATTTGATGAGTAATTTTTTTTTCTCAGATACATTTAGAAACACAGACTGAAAAACTTTGCTGAAAATGGAATCGTACTTTTTGTGGTTGTTTCATGGAAAATTCAAAACCGCTTTAAGAAAATTGACAAAAAACATTCTGGGAGGTTAGAAATGCTTATCTTTCTTGGGGTTTCTGGCACAAAGCCTCTTACCACCCTCGCTAGCGAATATTACAAAGGAAATTGTCTTTACCTGACAAGCAGCAGAAATCACACATGATACAGGAAAAAAAACATCTTGCAGGATTTAGGAAGTGATTTATTGACTCTGTTTAAATCACGTCTGAAGAAACATCTCCTTTCTCTTCCTTAATCTCTCCTCCTTTCCTTTTTCCTCTTTCCTCTTTCCTCTTTTTTCCCATTGAGTAATAGTTTCGATTTAAGGTAATTTATAAACAAATACGTTTATTTCTATTTTTATATATCTTTAAATTTTTAATCTTTTTTTTCTATTGAATATGTTCTGTGACTTGAATTATAAAAATATAACTTTTATTTTATTGGTTGGTTGGAAGAAATTGCCATTTGGCAATAAGCCCGCCAATGTACAAATAACATTATGTACAAAAAGTTAAATAAATAAAAAAATTTATTAATTAGTAATAATATGAAATAATCATTTTAATTATTTATTACATTTATTTTGTTAAAAAAACGTAGTCTGACATTTCTTCGTACAAACGTATTACCTTATTTTCTCGCTGGATTATAATTCTAGAGAGACGATTTTTTTATGCAAATTAGATACGAAACATTAGCGTGTTTTTAATGTATTATGTATTGGATCGGTATTCGCTTCGTAACACTTCCTTATAAATTATTATAAAAATTAAATATCGTTATTTTTCAATAATTTAATATTTTACAAGAACACTCTTTTAGTTTCGGGAGAGTACTCTTTCCATCGGCGGGTGATATTAAACTTATATAGTACCTACAAAGTATTGTTAATAGTGTCATTATAGAAAATGTACAAAAAACAAACAAATTAATCAGTCGTGGAACCTAAAGCAGGGTGGTTACACCATTTATCAGGGTGTCTAAGATATAGGTAAACACGGTTTTTCAGAGCCAGACCGCGATACTTCAGAGGGAAATTTCTCATAGTAAGCTTTAAAAAAAATCCCAATATTTTTTTTTTCAATTTCAAAATTGAGTTAATCCTTTATTTCTCGAACAAGCATCCCTTCTAAGAAATTGAAAATTCACTACATTTTGAGATTACATTTTTTTCTACTTTTTGGAAAAAAAAAATTCAATTTTTTTTATGCTTACCATGAGGAGCTTTCCTCTAAAGTTTCACGGTCTGGCCCTCAAAAATCATGTACATGTTTTTTCAGAGTAGTTTTGGCCAAATAATGATTAATCAATTTCAATGATAAATATCCTAAGACGTTCTTTATTGACATTTATTAATAATACAAGTCTGTACCGGAAAATACGGCATGATATCGAATATCTTGGTGATTTAGGAACACACAAAATATTGACGAAATGTCAAACATCCTTCATACACCCACTGCCAGAAGGGGTGGTATTTCTCTTTCTATACCAACAATGTTAACAATGTCACTTTATAATATTACAAGTGAAATCTCAGGAACCAAGTTGCTTCTTTGTTGTAAGAATTTCTTGTAACCCTATGTGTTTAAACACACATAAAGAGGTTGACTTGTATAAAAGTGCAAAAAGAAATTAATTGTTAGTCAAGTATTTTATGTATATTTAAGAACCAAAATTTATTTACAAGTAATTCAAATAGATAAAGTCAAAGAAGGAATCGTGTGTTAGAATTACCACATTGTAAGACGAAGCTCGCACAGAGACATGCATATCTTATAGGCCCAAAAATTTTTAATTCTTTTTTTACTGATAATATTTCATTGATTACAAACTTTTAGAATGTTCCTTCTTTTAAAAAACATGCACTATCCTGGATATAAAATAAAGATATGAACTCTTTTTTCTATGATTTATTTTGTTGCCCTTTAATAATAAGGAATATTTTTTTTTCCTTTTTTAATTAAAATAAAAAAATGCCACATCATATTTTACAGAATATTTTACATTTTCTTTCTTATGTTACACAAAAATTATAACTGCCCATTATTTATTATAGGAGCAAAAATTAATTAATATTTTCTTGTATACCCACAAACAGGCCATGCCTTGTTGGGATTTTTTTATTTACTATTTTTACTATTAACGTGTATTTCATTGCTGTGTAATTATGCTTTATTTTTTGAATACTCTGTTTTATCACTTATGTTTATTGTAAAAAAAAAAAAAAAAATTAAAAAGTAATAATGAAGTTTATTATTTTTCTACTTTCCAAATTTTGAAATATTTTTTTTAATGTTTTTACAGGGATGGCATATTTATATATTGCATTTCATGATACATTGTAATATGTCGATGCTCTGTCCTAAAATTGTGTAATAAATAAACGAAAAATAACTTACCAATCACATTCAGCCTGACTTGAAAATTCCTCGTAGGAGAGTTCTTGTAATCCACCCTACACCGGTACACACCTTCGTCATCCAACTGCACTGACTCTATAGTGAGAGCTGCGGGTTTTGACACTGTCACAAAGTAGGCTCTTGGACCAAAGGCCAAAGGGTCGGACCAATACAAGGCTTTATTGAACGGCCTCCCACGAACGTCAAAACTGTAACAAAGGATTAAACAACGTTAATGGTATTTAGTTTGAAATCAAATAGTTTTGATATTTCTGATAAATTTGTTTGATCGCGCGATAACCAATTAATGTAGTTAAGAAAATAGTCGACACGGTATTTATTTATGCTTTACTGAGATTGTTCATTTAAATTAAACGGATTTAAATTACTCACGATCACGCATAATATCAAAATTTATCAACCTAAATTAAAAATTGATTCAATTAACATTATTATCCTTTCTGTTTTTTTGTAATATACAAAAGATACGTTTAAATCAGTAGGGCAGATATAAATACATATTTTATTTATCGTTTTTATAAAGGTATGTTAATTTATAATTACAATATTTCAAAAATCAATTATTTAGCAACCAAAACAAAATACGGATAATATTTATTTAATTTTATTTATTTATTTATTTACACTTTTTATCAAAAATACCATTTAACGTTCACTTTGCCCAGCTAACAAGGGTACATACTCCGTTCCAAGCTAGGCAATTACATAATAATATATGATAATAGTTAACAAATTAATAGAGAGCACAGACTAATAAAATATAAACTCACTCGTATACACATTTTGATGCATTTACATACACACGTACACATATATAAATATATATCTATAAACATATATATATACACATACACATAAAAACATAGACAATTTATTTTTAATGCGAAACTTCATGGCTACCATCTGTATACATACATATTGTTTTTATTTTTTTATTTTCATATTTTATTTTCAACAACTAGTAAGAATCTCCAATCGTGGCATGCATAAACTTTTCTGACTCCCTACGACCAATGTTATGAAAGAGCGAGGTCAACACCTTCCGCAACTTGACAACACTTCCGTCGTTCCACGATTCTGGCAAAAGGTTATGGACCTTTTTGCCTACGTAATAGTGTTGTCTCGATGCCAGAACAGTGTTGGCCCCTTTACTTAGTATCAGATCCGTATAAGAGTATCTTGTATTATGGTTGTGGTTGATGCTTGCTTGCTTGTGGGTTTTTCTACTAATCAATTAAATTATAACAAAATTTTAGACTCTTTTAAATTAACTAAATTGCAAGAACGAAGAACATCGACCGATCTTACGACTTTATATAAAATAATAAAACCAATGTTTGATACCCCTGATCTACTGAAATTGATTTCATTCTATGTACCACCTATATTAAGCAGAACATATACAATATTTTATTGTCAAAATTCTCGAACGGTAGCTCAATATAACTCACCTATTGTTAGATTACAGAATACCGGGAATGAATATGCGTCCCGTTTTGATATATTTAGTTTATCTCTGCCTAACTTAAAAAAAAAAGTGACCAACATATTTTTATCAAAAAGAGCAACTCATCTTCAGAAGATTGGGTTGGAATAGTTATAATTGGATTGATCAATGTATTTTGTTATTGTTTAATTTCTTTAAAATATATATGTATTTCAAGTTATTAATAATGTGTACAGTACGAGTTTATTAATATTTCATACTCGATTTTTTGTAAGTGGTTACATACAAATAATATTTCATTATATTTGGTAAAGAGATTGCATTGAAATTTTTTTGTGGATCAGTGAACAACCGATAAAATACATGGTTAAACAATCAACACGGTATGTGATCAAGTAAAGCTCTCATCCTAATAAAAATAATATGTCAAGGTTCATAAAAAAAGAGGAAAAATCATGTTAACTGTCTGTCAAACATAATTTAATATTCACGATTCAGTAAAATACGGGTGAAAATATTGGAGACAGAATTTTCAACTTTTTTCATCTCACCTTTATAAATATGTAATTCAAATTCGCTAACGCCAGCTGTTTAAACGTTATTTTGTAATATGAATTTAATTGGGATGAGATTGGAAATGAGTTGAGCAATAATGGTGGAGCCTTTCATTAATGTTATATTTCCCGCTTGAAATACGATAGGAGTTGAAATTTTTTCACAGTTCACAAGGGCAACAAACCGATCTACCTATTATTCAGTAATTGGATATTTGGTTCCCCTACGGGATTTTGTTAAAATTGTGTAAAATTCCCTTTTAGTATTCCTGTTTCGTCACGTTTTGCTTCCTTCTTATGTGACGCTATTTTTCTCTGGAAGGAAATTCTTAACAAATACGTGTGAAGTAAATCGCGGCGCTTCTTTATTACAGTGCTTCGCGATTCAGGAAATTACAAAATTTAAGGCATTAGGAACAAAATCGCCTGTAAATACTGGCCGCCTTGGAATGGTTAAACATATAAATTACACATTTCTGACACGGCATTACGTGCATTAGAGATTTATGATGAGATTGGAATCGAAGTGATTTTATATTTTGCGGTTTGCAACTTCTAAGACCTTTAAAAAAATCTAATAGTTACCTTAATTTGAAAAATATTTTAGTAAAGTTGTGAGGATGTTTGAAACATGGGCAGAATAGTGACTGTTATACAGTGTGTGTAGTGGCGGCATACACTAACGAATGACAGGAATTAACCCCTGTAAATGCCTTTAATTTCATGTCCCTCCTCAAAAAATGTTTCCCTCTCTATTGCAACATATACAAATTTACATATTTTGTTAAATACTAGGTTAAGTGCCACCTATTAATATTTCTGGGTAATAATATATTCAATATGCTACATGTATGCAGATTCAGCGTGTAATTGAGTTAATTTATCAATACGTTATAATATTTTGACATGCGCTTTGAGGATCATACCATATTACATGCAAATGCGTCCACCAGTACAGAATTTTGCTCCGTAATCTAGCCCGCCTGCTAATCCCATAATGGTCTGTACAAATAAGGTTTATGGCTGGTCGACACGCTAAGATTACCCAGACCAAAGGAAAATTGCAGCCGCCCAACGCCATGGGACGGCACCGTAATTGCTATATGAGATTCCGAACCATGTCGATTACTCACACAGAGAATCGATGGTAATTTGAATACCGCCAGCTTTGCTGAGCGGTTTTTATGCATGTGTTCTTACAAGTTGGTGGTGCATTATGGGAGTGGAATTACGACACAAGAATGCATGAAGTTGTAGATTACTGCTGGTATAAAATATTTTTTACCCCAGCAATTATTGATATTTATTTAATAAAAATATATCTGAAGACTAGTGAAAAAAAATTGGTTCAAGTCACTTTTTGGTTTAAATTGACTTATTATTGCAGTTTTGTTGATATTAAGCATTATAGTGTACTTGAGCGCGTCCAAAAGAAATTTCTGAAATAAATTATTTTTAAACCACATACTCTTGCTGCTTTATTTGATTATAAATAATTGTATCTTCAGCTAAAATTTTCCGATAAAAGAACCTTAACTGATCTTTTGGACAAACTCAAATATTGTGATCTTATATTACTTTAAAAATGTATCAATTCATTTATTGACTATCCAGATTTGCTGGAGTTGGTGTGTTTTCGTGTACCTGGTCGACATACCCGCCACAGATCTTCTTTTTGTTCTGCAAGTTCTAGAACCAACTATCACATGCACTCGCCTATCCCTAGGCTCCACAGATATGGTAATCAGTATAAAGTAATCAGTATATATAATCAGCATATGATTTATTGCTCCTATTCCTTATATTTCTTACTATAATTTAGTGAATTTCTAGAAAACATAACTCAATTATCATTTAAATTATGCTTATACATATGTATATTCTTTTTCTGTTGATTTAAATCATGTTCTTATTTTGTGTTATTTTTTTTTTAATACTACTATATTTTACTTTTATTTTGTTGATTTTAATGATACCACTATTTTGTATGTTTGATTATGTGTGATTCTTAATTTGTATAATTTATATTTAAAAATTTATTTCTGATTATCTTTTTTGCATTGCATTCTTTGGAATTTGATTATTTATTACATTTACCTTTTTTTCTAGATTGTGATTCTATGTCATTATAATTTGATCTAATTAATTTTACTGTTTATTTTTATTGTTATTTATTGTGGCTTGACACGGGCATAGCCTAAAAAGCCTTAATAAGTTCATAAATATTTAATTTTGTAATTTTGAATGAATAAATAAATAAAGATAAGCTGATATATTTGGTTCTGGACTTAATAGTAATAAAACGAGTCTGATTTCTTTATTTTCTCTCGCAATATAATTCTTAAACTCTTCATCATGTTTAATAATGTTTTTCCTTTTTCGCTTCTTCTTCTGTGGCGTTCCTCAGTTCTGAAGGTTGCGATCATTGGTACTCTCACCAGCCATTCCATCGACAAAGCGTCTCCACTCTTTACGGCTCTGTACTCTCTCCACAGCTCCATTTGGGTCACCCCTGAGATTGTTTTCACCTGGTTGATCCATCGAGCTGCAGCTCTGCCTCTGCTTCTTCGTCCTGCCTCACACTACCAGTGATTATTATTTTCTCGAGATTTTCTGGGTCACGTCTAGCTATGTGACCAAAGAACTGCAGCATACATTGGCAGCATGTGGCCGATAGGCGAACTTTTATGTTGAACTTTTTAAGTATAAAGACATTTGTTCTTCTGGCTGTCCATGGTATTCTCAGCAATCGACGCCAACACCGCATCTCAAAGAGATTTATTCTCTCCGGCTCACGTGATTTAATTGTCCACGTTTTGTTTCTTCATATTTATTTAATTATATGTTTCGTTAATATTTTTGGATGTTTATGTGTTACTTGTTACTATTGTAATAGTTATGCAATTTTACAATTTTTTGCTATGTATTTATATATGTACATTGTACATGCATATTTCTTTTTCATATTTATGTTCAATATATGCTAAAGGCAATTTATGCCGTATATGTAAAAATAAATCAATATTTACAACAACAACAACAACAACAACAACAACAACAACAACAACAACAACAACAAAACATCACGCCGTTTCCTTGTAGGGGTAGGCAGAGAGGATAGATGTTGTATTCCAACTCAACCATTCCATTTAACAAACATTTATTATTATTTCTCAAATTCCATATTCCACGTCCATACAGTAGTGTTGGTAAAAAAAACTTTTTATTTTTTTTACTAGACTAAAAAAAAACATTTTTCATATTGTCTATGCAGACAGTTGGTAGAATTCCATATTAAATTTGGTATTGTATCCAAAATAAAACACGTTCACTGGAAAAATATACAAAAGCGTATGTTGTGACGCGTTTCGTCTTGTTAGGGCATGTCATTGAAAATGTAGGAAAGATTTGATAACAATATTATCAATGCGTTCACAATAGGAGAATTAACTGTTTAAAGTAATGCCAATATTTTTTATTGACGAAACCATTAAAAAGAGAATATTTTTTTGTTGGTTATTAAATTGTTTGGGTTTTTTTCGTCGCGAGAAAAATAATTTTCTAACATATATAAATGATAAGTTGAAGACAATTGATGTCGCACCATTCATTAAAACAATTAATATCATGTTGAAAAAGAAGACGATCATTTATAGATTCAATAAATTTTAATATCTTGTTATCATCAGCAGAAAGCCAGAATTTCGTATTTTAAAAAACATTGATATCATTTGTATATTTTTTTAATAATTGAGCAAGGTGAGCTCCTCGGAGTACTCCAGAAGTAACAGTGATTGGAGAAGACGATAAATTATTTATTTGAATCAACTGTTTTCTTTTGCTTAGGTAAGACATTAAAAATGATAATTAATGATGTTTTATATCAATAGCTTAATGTAGCCAAAAGAATTGTGTGATTGATTTTATTAAAAATGAATTATTATAAAACAAAAAAAAAGATTATATACGGACCATTTCAAACGATTTGTAAATAACTCACTTTTTAACAATGGCAATTAAGCCAGGGTAGAGTGAGATTCAAACCTTGGGCGTTTTTTTTATTTGTTTTTTTTCCATACATTTATTATTTTCATAGAAATATATCTACAAAATACACTTATATTACTTACAAAAATATATCTTAAAATTAAGCCATAACATGAATTGGAAAAAATACCCACAAAGACTACAGCATCTGAGCGTGGGCCATTCTTTTTTGAATTATTAAATAGTTTATAGCACATATATATGGTATGACATGGCAATAAAAAGATAAAAAAGAAAAGAAAAGAATAATAAAAGAAAAACCAAAGCACATATGCTGAAATTACGAAAATATGATTTATTTGCAGTGTGCATTTATTTTTTTAAATTTTTTTTTTTTACGAATGTGTCTATCTGCTCCTTCCATGCTAATCCAGGACCTCAAATCTTCTTTAAACTGTACCAGTGATTTAATGTTTTGTAGTTCCTTGGTTAGAATATTGAAGGATCTTGAACCAACATGTAAGGAGTGCCTCTATGTGAACTTAGTTCTGCATCCTGGAACTGACAGTACACTATTAGATCCATTACTAATACGATTTAAATTATTACTAAACAATTCCCTATTCAAGTAAACATATTTCAGGCACTAAAATAAATATAATTTTCTAAAACTCTCTAGTCCACTCTCTACGTATAATTTACCTTTGATCGGTGAGTTCGCGACACTAGCCACGGGACCGCAACCCAATTATATGAAGAGGACAAACTATAAGGTATGTACGAATTTATTTTTTATAAACACTTTAAACACTTTTGCCTTAAACACTGTGACAAGCATTTGTTTGCCAATGTAGATTTCGGTGCACCGTTCACCCTGTTCCCGGCGCTCACCCCCCTTTCAATATATTTTTCAGTCTTTCCATCCCTAGTATAAATACTTCCCAGACACAAATTCTTCTATCTGATTCAGAATACTTCCGTTCACACTGATCTCACATTAAATTATGCCTTCATCCGTTTCATAAACCATTACTTTTGATTTATGAACATTCATTAACAAATCGTTTTTCTTGCATACGTCGTTGATTTTTGTCACCAAGAATTGTAGGTCTTTTTTGCTGCTAACAAAAAGCTCGGCATCATCAACATACAGAAGACAGTTAACAGTTATACTACTAATTTTTGCTCTCATTCTTAAATCTTTCAGTTCTTTCATACAGTTATCAATGTACACGCTGAAGAACCATGGCAACATTACACATCTCCGTTTGACTCCTTTAAGAATGTTAAACCATGATGTGAATGACCCATTCACCTTCACACATGCTGTGCTGTCCTTGTACAGTGAAACAAAAACCCTTATCAGGTTACCATTCACTCCATACTCCGATAAAATCTTCCATAATTTCTCTCTGTCAACTTTATCAAATACCATAAATATAATAAACAAAAAACAATATTTGATACTAATAAATAAACAACGGAAGAAAATGAATATTCAATGATATATTATGAGTTGATGAAATATGTCAGAAAAATAAGCATCGAACTAATAGTTCACGGGAAAAATGGATCAGTTTTAATTATACTAAACATTGAAAATAATAAATTATTTTCCCATAAACTATTAGCACTTTTATGAACCTATATCATGGAATTGCAATTATTGTTAGTATTTAAGAAAACTTATTTCAGTTAGTTTGATAATGTTCTAACAAGACGAAACGCGTCACTTTATAGAGAAATTAAAAAGAGAATTAAATCCAATAGAAGTATTTTATTTTGGATACACTACCAATTTTTAATATAAAGAACTATTCAAACCATCACTTAGATAACCCTTGTTTTGTTTTAAAGATCTGAAACCTTTATTGTTGTGAAAAGATTCATCAGACTGAATTATTTTACATACTAGGCAACGCCTGAAAACCATTTTTCAATTTTTAAACTTTTTCTTGGACCAGTTGATTTCATTTCAATATTTGAGTTTGTCCAAATGTTCGTAGACAAAAGACTGGATTTCACCCCCTTGGGAGTCATTAAATCAACAACTCGAAAAACCGAAGAAATATGGATGTTCAAACATAGGCAAAATGGTGAATGTAACACAGTGTGTAAAGTGGCTACTTAAACCAGCCAATGACAGGTCATAAGCCCTGTAAACGCCTAGACTTCCATATTCCCTTATTTAAGGTATTCTCCATCCCTGCTGTAATTTGTTAATCTTAATGACTCCCGAGGGGGTGAAATCCAGTCTTTTGTCTACGAACATTTGGACAAACTCAAAAATTGTAACCTCCTGTAGATTTTAAATGCGTTAGTGTGAGTTTTCTGAACGCGCCAGCTTATGGCAAACCACCAGTATCTCATGTTTTTTTTTGTCTTTCCTGTAAAGTAGAAATAAATCACAATAGTCACGTTGCTGCTTCAGTGACGATATTGTAAATTTGTTCCTACAATCGTTAAAATAGAATAAATTAGTAGACACACAGACTATGTCGCATTTTTTAAAATAATAATTAAAAAAAGGCTTTGTATATTTACTGCCAATTTACAAACATACAAGTAAATGTAAAAAAGTGCCCACTTAGTGGCACTGACAGCTTACAAACCATGCTTAGATCAGAACTTTTATTAAACAGAACATTTTTTAAACAGTTACGAAACGTTAGTTACTTTGCTGAAATGAATTGCTATCGATTTTTTTTATTTTTTTTAACAAACAAAAAATATTTTTGAAGGGGAGCCAGGTTGGAATGTAATATGAGGAATGCACAGGAAGGAAATAAAGAAAATCCATTAAAAGTTCAAGAAGTTTCCATTCGTTTCCAATTCCGTAGTAGTCGTGGATGCTCATCTCATAAACATATGTATTTTAAAATTGAAGGGATTCCAAGTGCCGAGGCTTCTCGTGTGAAGTGTTTGAGAAGAGCTTTAGGAAAGAGGCAGAGAGAGGATTGTTGTCACAAGGCTCGCTTTTGGTAGCCTATTAGAATAAGACCACTCGCCTTTGTGGCGTGTCTGTGTATTTATTTTGCAATTATGTACCGGTATTCTGCAGACTTGACTCGATCTTACAGAAATAATTTGAAATATTAATGAAGACTTAACGAGGCAATCTTGTTAAACCTTTCAGCTTGGGTGTTCATTAAAATAAACACAAAATTAAAGCAACTGTGTTTTGAATTTGCCCAAATGTTTGCAGACAAATGATGAATTTCATGCCCAACGGATAAATAATCATAATTTAAATTAGTGATTTCTTCATAAATTTACTTTGTAAAATTATTCAATATATTACATGTAAGTTAATATTTTCTACGAAGCTTCAAAGCTACACATGCCTCTTAATCAATAAAAAAAATGTAAATATCAATAAGTGTAGAAAATATTGGTTTATTTTCATTTTATCATTTTTATATTAATGAGTTCTTTATAAAAATACTTTTTTTTAATTATTTAATATATATCAAATAATTACATATTTTCTAAGAAGCTTAAAAGCTACACAAGCTTCTTTATCTAGAGAAATATAAATTATGTATATATGTATATATATAAATGAGTAGTTAAAAAAAAGTTGTTTTAAATTGATTGGAATACACCCCAAAAATCAGGGCTTCAAATATATATATATATATATAAATAAATGACAATAATTAAAATTTATTAATGTTATTACATTATTTTATGTTGTTCCTCTTCAATAAAGATATAAGTTATTGTTATCAAAAACATTTTTCACTTTGTGGTATGACATTTTACACTATTGGTTTATAGACTTGTATAAACCACTTTTATTAAAGTGGTTTATACAAATTTATAAACAAATAGTGTAAAGATAAAAGTGCTTACACTGACTAAATATTCAAGTATTTTTTTTTTTTAAATATTAAAAACATTCTGCGATACTCCTTCATACGTCAAGTGATTTTTTGCAAGTTATTATTTTAATAACATACATCTAATTTAATACATAAATCAGTTTTTACTTAATGAATCGTTTAAAATAGAAAAATAAATGTTATAAATAAATTATACTAAAGAAATTTAAAAATAGGAAATTGTAAAAAAAAAAAAATACTAAAAAAGGGATGCTGTTTTAACATATATTCAAAAAGCTTCTTTATATTCACTTTGATTTTATTTAATCACATGATTGTTTAAAACTCACTGGAAAGATGACTATAATTTTGTATTCCGTTAAAAACACATATATCTTCATCATGATTTGTGTAAAAGTATTGATATTATATTTGGTCTTTTATTTGACGTATTTATTTAAAATTAATTTATTCTTTCGTCATTGTAAATTTGGTTAGCATAATTTATTTTGTAAAAACTTTCTACTATTTGATCTTTTATTAAATAAAAGATTATTCGTTTTGAACAGTATTTTTAAAATTTCTTTAATTTTTGTATTATTTTAAGAGGGTTTAATATAATGGCATATGCACCACTTTATACAAACACATTTTTTTTAATAACGATTCTACAATTATGTAAAAAGATATTTTTAATTATTGATACTTAAAATATATTTTATCTGATAAATATGTATTTGCACTTTCTAATACCTTAAACTAGTAAACGATTGTTTATTTTTTCAGTTGTTCACATTATCACTGTTTTATTTCAGTTAAATGTTTCAGTGGTCGTTGTTTGATATAGTTTTTGAGAAATAAATATTATCCCTTATTAATCCAAGAACGACGTTTTTTAAAAACATTTTTGTAAATAATTATCATACATAAATAGTGGGATTGGCAGTTCTGTTGTATTATACATTCCATTAAATAAATAAAAATAATGAATTAAAACAAAGATGGACGTTTAAGATAAGTAAATAGTGAGTCTCGAGAAGTCAATAAAGGTTTTAGCAAGTTATCTTCCCAAAAATCAGCAGATGAAAAAACTGATTGATTTACCCTTTATATTTCTTCACTTTGACTCAAAAATAGTAAAATAATGTTCCTCGGCCATCATAAGATACATTATTATAGTTTTCTGGCACCTTTGCTTAGAATGATTATACTTGTTAACGAAAATAAGGATCTGAATTATTTTGGTTGTAAATTTCAAAGCTTTACTAATTTTTTCACAAATATATGAAAGTAATTAATAAATTCCAATATGTAATCAACCTAGATCGCCCAATGTTTGTCTATTATATTTGTTTGTCTTTATTTTTACATTTGTTTGAACTTTTTCACATCACAATCGGCCATGAGGCCCAATGACAGTGGTGAATTGCATCACATAACACCTAGACTTGAAAAAAAATACATTTAATTGTTGTGTTCTCACCGGGAATCGAACCCAGAACCGTCTGTATGTGAGTCAAGCGTCTTGACCACTTTGCCGCGGAGGCCGCTAATTGTGTTGTTTCGCTTCTGGTTTCATGTTACTGTTTATAACTATTGTCATTATCGTTTTAATATACTTTTCAAATGTATTCCGTTAGTAAATTTATTCAAATAATGATAATATTAATTAACACTAGGGATGAAAGAGTTTGACAAGAATTTAAAATGCTTCAAGTCGGCACAGATAAATATTTGTGTGCTATTTTGCATGAAAGTTTTTAAAGTTAAACAGGTTATTTCGTTAACACTGTGAGAGTCGCATGTCGTTTTAAAATTCAAATAAATTTAGCTGAAGAAAAAGCTGTTATGGTAAAACATTTTCCTTCGATGGGTATTAATTTTACTTCAGACACGATGGTTACGTGTGGAAATAACATTAGCACGGATACAAGATACCTTGCAGGTAATCGATGTATAGTCAGACAATGTAGAACGATTTACAAATATATTTATTCATACATTTTATATTCGAACTTTGGGGTTATTCAATTTAATAAAATTAATTAAAAAACTTTGTTTTTAACCACTATTTTTTTTTTCTTCTACCGACTGGTTTCAAAGCTAAACATGCTCCTTTTTCAAGGTTTTGTTCAATCAACCTTGAGAAAGAAGCTTGTTTAGCTTCGAAACCGGTCGGTGGAAAAAAAAAGTCATAAAAAACAAAATTGTTTTATTTATTTTAACATATTTATTCATTTTAACATATTACAACAGAGATTAAGAACATTTAAGAGAAGATAATATAGAAGTCAAGGCATCTACAGGGCTTATGATCTGTCAATGGCTGGTTTAAGTGGCCACTTTACACACTTTGTAACATTCACCATTCTACCCATATTCGAACATCTATATTTCTTCAATTCTTTCATCTGTAGATGATTGTGAAGTTAAAGAGCTGAAACTTTTATTTATGCGGGTGAGATTCATCTAATTGAATTATTTCACTTATATACTAGGCATTTCCTGAAAATCTTATTTTTTCAATTTCTGTAATTCTTTATAAACCAGGTGGATTTATCAACAAAAGACTTAGACTTATAAAGACTCTGAAATGTTCTTCATCTCTGTTGTAATGTGTTAATATAAACACCTCTCCAGGGAGTTGAATCCAGTCCTTGTCTACAAAAACTTGGACAAACTCAAAATATTGTTGATTTATTTTTTTTTTATTCACTCATTTTATTCACAATATATTTGTGTAAACTCCATGTTACCAAAGTCTTGTGTTTAGTTGGAACGAAATATATCCAACAATATACAGATCGCCATATATATTAAATTTAATAAAATGATAGTAACCTTTCCCTAACTGTCCAAAAAACATCCGCGCGTTACGGTGCTGTGTAGTCGCTACACATAAAAAAATTAAGAGATTTAAAAAGGTAAAAATGGAATATTTATAGGGAATGGCTCCAATGAACCATCAATTAATTCAAAGATCAATATTTCAAATCTTACTGCTGAAAACATGAAAAACCCATTGGGTATAGTTAACAACTCGGGCGAAACGTGCACCCGCGCCAACTTCCCGAGAGCTACTAAGTAGCCAGTACTGGACTACGTGACTGAACATGTAGTGGACGTGTAACGCCAGGTGTTATTGGTATACTGTGAGTATACTTTTGATTATATTTGTAATTTATCCCTGATACCTGATAAAATGCTTTTTTTGTGCCTAATAAGTAATCATTATTTAATAACAAATTACTTCAGTCGATACGTAAATGTGTAATGGAGGAATACTGAAAATCTAAACCCAATATTTATTATATTTATAAAGATGTTATGGTTATTATACGCAATGTGTACTTGCTACACATTAGCAGGGAGAGAGGGTTAAAAAATACATGGTTTATCAACATGTTTAAGAATACACAATGAAAAAATATTTAAATACTTCCCTCTACCCTTCCACTAAAGAAGATCCAGTCCTGAAACTTTTTTAAAAACGGATTTTGCCCTTAAGTGCTTAATGTACTCTTCCAAAGTATTAAATACTCTCGGTGCGATAAAAGAGAGATGTCTCTGAACAAAAGCCGTTCTGGTTTTGGGTTTGAAATAATTCATTTCCTGGAAAAACCTCTGGAGACCTCTCTTTATTGATCGACCGGAAGTGTGTCATGCTTTTTTTATTGCCTCAGTTACCTCACATCCAGTACTCCGGTTTAATTCCCGTCATGATTGATAATTAATATTTATTTTAAAGAGTATTTTCACACCAGAATATTTCGTAGACCCTGGACTGGAACCTGAAGCGTAAGATTGATCATCTTATCTTCATGTAACAAAAATGATCAAGACACACTGCAATTGGTGTACCAATGCATTGCCCTATGCACCATTAGGTGCGGAAAGGGAATGATGATGATGAAATAAATAAATGAAAAATATTAAACAATCAATATCCCCTGATTAATTTAAAATTTTAGAAACAAACCCTAATACGAGTATTTCTCTATTGTTTAGTTTGTTTAAAATGCTGTTTTTTATGGAGGTCATTATAACCTTGTAATTTAACCAAACCTTTTGTGAGTACGACCGTACGAAAAACTATTTTATATACAGGTGGGCTACTTTTTACTGGGAAAGGAAATTGTGTGAGGATAAGTTTGCCTCGTAATAAATGGTTGGCGCATTCGTCTACCATTATTTAGGTCCAGGGTTTGATTTTTGAAAGGATTGACGTGAAATATTTGTTTTTATGGTGGGTTAACACTGTTGTATCTCAAAAGCATATTTTTAAGAGATGGAAGAGTAGAAAACATGTTGAAAGGAGAGTGAATGCGGGCAACAAAATGAACGGTGCACTAAGCACAGTAATTGCTGATAAAAATATGCCAATCGAAGCTAAACTGGCAGTGCAAAACGGAGTTTTAGTCCCAAAACTTATGCATGTAAGTGAAACATGGAACTGACAGAGAAAGGATGAAAGCTGAGTGAACGCGGTTGAAATGCGATCTCTATCGATAAGATCAAGAAAGGGTCTCTGAGATGCTTTGGTCATGGAGAATGAATGGACGACGAAAGACTTGTAAAACGAGTATGTATAGTAAAAATGAACGGAAACGTGAGACGAAAACAACCAAGGAAGAAGAGGCATGATCAGATAAACCAAAACCTTAAGTTTTGTCATGTCAAAAGCAGACAAAACCAAAGGGCATGTATGACAAGATGTATGTCTGTGGAAGAAGCTAGGAATATATGCCAAGATAGACGTGTGAGGCGGTCCATTATCCCATTTACGTCCATTACTCCCCCTACCCCTACGGGGAAATGGCGTGACGGTATTAGTAGTAGTAGTAACACTGCTGTATTACGGCTCTTTTGTCGGAGTTGTCATTAAATGTCCCCGGCTACCGCACCCGTCACACGTCGAGCTATCTATTTCATTTGCCAGCAGTTCGTACGAACTATGCCCAGAACTCTCCACTTATACGTTTCGTTAGTGAATATAATTTAAAATTTCCCTTATTGATCCATTTGATTGTAAAAAAATAACATTTAAAATGCGCGTCTTAAAACATACTTTTTTGTCTTATACTTAGTTTCAATAATAAAGTCTTATTTTATTTTATTTTATTATATTTTATCTCTAATTCTTAATATTTTTAAAATATTTATATTTTCGACACTTGACACTTGTGCAATATTTACACACATGTCCACCCTCATTCCAATATAACACCCACCCTATCACTCACTTACACTCACACAAACACACTAGTATGTATTGTACGTGTATTTAATGTATTACTGTTGATATCCCTAATAAATAAAATTAAAAAAATTACACTGTCTCTGAACTGGTGCCTAAAGCGTTTAGCTAATCAACTTACCATATCGGTATTAAAAGTCACCTAGATAATCTGCAATTTGATTACTAATGCAGTGCCCTGTGAAATTGTGATGTTGATATTTTCATTGGCTATATAAGAATACCTTTCTGTATATACAAACATAGTAGTGGTCATTAATGTTTTCGTTAATGTCACGAAATTAATACATTCAAAATATGTTGTCTTACAACAAATCGTTATTAAAATTGTTGATAGTTTAAAAAAATCTTTCCTTAAACGTAATTTAAAATTTTAAAAACGTCAACACAAGGTTCCTGGTTTCAATCCTCTAGGGATGTTATAAATATCAGGTACGAGGTATTATTCGATAGATATTTCAGGTTAAATAAATCATTTTCATAAGGCAAAACCCATCGTCAATAGAAAAATGTAAAATGCAAGACGTCCTGTAATCTAGCTCCTATCTGTTATTATTTTTGATTGATCTTAATTGAAAACGAGGAACTAGAATCCCAACCGTCCGTGCGCTCTGTAGCTGCAAGACGTACTGGGATATTTATTAATTGTACAGCGCCCTTGAGGTAATTTTTACAAAAATAGCGCTATTCAAATTATCCAAATATATATAAATCAAAGAAGCGAGAAGAACAAAAACACATTTTAAATAAATACATAACGAAAATTTGAATGATGTGGAATGATGGAAATTTATACTACCATCTCAAAAATTTCTACTGAGATATAACAGGAATTGAACTGTATAGAAAAATAAGAAAATACGGTAATATTTATATTAATTCTTTCTAATACTTAAATCATGTATAAAAATTATAGAGCGACAAACTTAACTTATTAATTTAATTTTCTCAAAAATTATCTAAAAATATAAACGATAAAAGTTCATTCATTATTTTACAATACGTATGTCAATTCTGTTCCCGAATGAAAACGAATTCTCGCTCGTTATTTTTTAGATAAATAATGGATTTATTTAAAAATATATTATTAAATTTAACTTTGTTTCCTGGAATACTTGATTAGTGGATTTATTGTCAAATGGCAACTTCTTCCAACCAACTTATTATAATTATTACACTAAATAGTGGTATTATTTAGTAATTTAACTTTTTTTTTATTTTTGTTTTATTGCTCAAAAAACTTTTATTTTTCTAAGTACTAATGTTGTATTAATTATTTTATTATTATTATCTAGTTATTCTCAACTTAACTGTGTCATATTTATATCTAGTACATAAAATTCTCATGGTTGTTGCTATCTTTATTTAGAAATGTTGTGTTTCTTTTTAACTTTTTGTATTATATGTTTACTAAATTGTTTAGTTTCAACTATTATATCATTTAATACTATGTACTACACGATTATTGTGCACTGCTGTGATTATTTCTGTAAAATATTATTTTTTAAGAAAAGGTTCTTTGAACCGTTGATGTATAAATAAATAAATAAATGAATGTTTAATTTACTATATATATTTCCGAAATAGAAATATAAATACTTAAATCCCCGATTACCTATTAAACACTTAACCTTGTTCTTAACTATTGATTTTTCCGACAGTAATGAAAACTGTACATGCCATACCTTATAAAATTAATTAATTTACTTAAATGCCTAGAATTATATAGGTATATAAGGACCTTCAATCTTTTACATCTTCAAATTCGTTTTAAAATGCCCTAACAAGGCAAAACCAAAATCACAATTTAAAAAAATATATATTCTTAGACTCAAATCAGTGTTTGATTTTTATATTAATAGTATATGTTTGACATTTTTTCCCGGCGTTCTGATTTGTTTGTTTTTATTAAAACTTTTAACCTTGCTTTTTATAAGGAAAAAACTTTATTTTGGATAAAACGCTTCTTTGATATTTTTTTGCGTTTTTATCGGTTCACCTTGTACGTTAAGATTCTTTATCAAATTTGATTGAATTCTATTAGTACAAATATAATAAATTATTGAAATAATTATGTTGGAAAAGGAATAAATACGTACAGTTTAAGTGTTTTAAAAAATGGTTTAACATGGTTTTACGATATTTTTGTTCAGTTTTTGCATATATTTTTCTTCAAAAAACTGTTATTTATAAAACAAATAAATAAAAAATAAGAAATAACTTAGAAATATACTCTAAAAAAATTAACGCGTGAATCATCAAGTGAGATTTTTCATGTTAAAAAATAAAACGAGGTTTCAATTTCTATCAAATAAATTTGATTTTGCTGACAGGCTTCATAAGACTACTGTTTATTTAAAAAGGCTGAAAAATTAATGTAAGCTGCTTCACAATTTTGCAAATTTTTATTTTTTATTTTATTTTATTGGGTAAACAAACAGTATGTATAAAACGTATTCACAATTTATTTGTATATTTGTGTGGGACACCCATGCACACACCGCAAAAAATGTTATCACTTACACGGTAATTTAAATTATGTTGAATGTGAAATCACTGTGAATGAAGTTATACTATAACAAGTAGAGGAATTTGTGTATTTGAGAAGTATTTTTACTAGGGATCGAATGACTGAGAAATATATTGAAAGGAGGGTGAGTGCCAGGAACAGAGTGAACGGTGCACTTAAATCAACCTTGGCAAATAAATGTTTGTCACAAGAGGCAACATTAGCAGTTCACAACGGAGTCCTGGTCCCGACTTGTGACTTGGAAAAACAGGGATGAAAGTAGGCTGAATTCTGTCGAAATGCGATCTCTCAGGCAAATGTGTGGTAAAACTATGTGCGATAGATGCACAAATGTTTAGATCCGTACATTATGTAAGGCTGACACAAGCATTATCGACAAAATCAAGAAAGGAGCTCTGCGCTGGTTTGGACACGTAGAACGAATGGACAGCGAAATAACGGCTAAGAATATTTACAATGCAAATGTTGATAGATGCAGAAATAGAGGAAGACCGAGAAAGACATGGCATGACCAAATCCAACAAATACTTGAAGACGGACATGTCAAAAGTCGGAATAATCGGCACGCGTGCATAAGAAGATGTATGAATGTAGAGGAAGCGAGATCTCTATGCAAAGATATAGTGATGTGGCGTTCTATCCTCTCTGCCTACCTTTACGGGGAAACGGCGCGATGGTTTGTTGTTGTTGTTGTCGTTATTGTCTGTTTTGGAAAATATAACAAATGTAAAAGATAAAAAATATTTTTATAATAATAACAATAATTCAATATATATATCGCTTGCATATTCTAGGTATTGTAGATTGTTTTAAATAGTTTGTTGACGCGTTTTCTGTTTAAAACAGAAGATTTTGTCTTGTTGGTCTAGATGGCACATAAAATGGAAGTCATTCAAGTAGATTAGAGGAATCAATTTGATTGTTTGTTAATTTGTGTCAAAATAACTGGTCTAAGAGTATTCATCTATTTTGAAGAGAGTTTTTTCTATGGGACTACATACTTTCAGCATAGTTAGAGAAGTTAAAGTTTAACAAGTTTTTTTTTTGTTGGACCCTTTCTAGTCTTTTAAAATTGACATTTAAGTAAGGTGACCAAACAGGAGTACAGTATTCTAGCTAGGGACGAACAAATGTTATATAAAGTTTTTCATTTGATAAATCCGACCATTATAAATGTTTTTTTCCGGATTAATTCAATTTAAATATTAAACATTAGTTGAGTATCAATAATAACACTTAAGTCGCGAATTCGACTATGAGTTATAGAAGTAGGGGTGTAATTGAAAGAGTATAAAAATCTGTCCGTCGCGCGTCGGTTGTTTGTTTGCGCGAAATACAAAAATGGCGCTATTTAACGAAATTTGGCTCTAAATTACCAAAATGGCGCTTTATTATTTATTAATTTGAAAAGTTTCATTTGTGTACTGTTTTTAGATGTGAATGCCACTAAGTGTCATATATATAAATAAAATATGTATGCAAATCGGACATTTTGTGTGTGCCTATTAAAAGTAGATTGGTTAAACTAGGTTAGTGTTTGTTTTAACGTAGAGTTGTGGGTTCTCCATTTTGGTATATGGTAATTTATGGTCCCGCTGTTCGTATTGTGAATTTAAAATTTCTTCGCATTTAGGAACGAATAAATCTTCATAAATAATTATGGGCGAAGGAAGAAAAAGTAATTATTGCCTGTCATGGAATGTTTCTTTTTGTATCATAAATCTAATGTTTTTTTGGTCAAACAAAAATAAACGTAGCTTTAGAACAGTTCAAGAAAAAATGCCCCAAAATATAAAACTTTTCAATAATTTTTCATTTGTTTCCAACCAATCTATCCTTAAAATGGTTTGATAAATTTTTTAAAGGTATTTAAATAAAATATTAATTGAATGTGATTAAACATGTTCCGGTATTAGCATTTTATTAAATTGTTGATATCTACCATTTTCATTGACTTCAATGATTTTTTATACGCACACACAGGCTCTTTTGTTCACATGATAATGTAATTTAGATTAATTGTACCATCTTTATTAATATAAAGGCAATGTTTGTTTGTGTGTCCTCGGTGTACTAAATAACTACTGAAACGATTAACATGCGATTTTTAGCGAAATGTATATCTTTACCATTAGAAAATATAATTTTAAAATCTTCAATGTATTTAGTAGAAAAAAAGTTAGGGGCGTAAATGTTTTTAATATTTACCAGGACTGCATTTACCGAGAATGCATGTACGAACAATTCGAAACATATTTTTTTGTTTGTAAAAAGAGTTTGTTTTTTTAACGTTTATAAACAACATTTCTTTTTTATTTCCCAATTATTTTTATCGGATTCTTTAATTGTTTTTTTTTATAATTTCTACCCGTTAATATATTTTTACTGGATTTTTAGCAAAATTAAAATAATGTCAACTGACTTTCAATACATTTTTAAAAGTCGCGGGGGGAAAGCAAAATCAAAATGGCAGCGGGCAGTTACTTGGCGAGGCAAAATGATAGCAGGTGGACACCAGAATCATAAAATGGAGACCACGGACAAACAAAGACGTATTGGAAGGCCACAAAAAAGATAGGTCGACGATATTGCCTCGATAGCCTGTAAAACGTGCATGATAAAAGCGGGTGATAGGAAGGAATGGAGACGTTTGGAAAAGGCTGGAGTGGAATTTTTTTTTCTCTTGACATTTATGCAATAAAAAACATTTTTACCTATTTTGTTTGATCCAGTCGTCAATCCGTGCGCAACTCACCTCTATTATCCACTTCCTGATAACATCTTTTAGTTAGAATACTAACTAATTGTCCTTATGGACAATGAACGTAGGGTGGGCCAATAACTTTTTTTACAAAATTCGAAATAAAAGGGGTCTAAAAATTGGCTTTTAAATTACTCGGAATGCAAATAATATCATTAAAAATATTTGATGTTATTTTTGGCCCTCAATCAGAAGTCGATTTTTAGCGCTAAACCGGCTATCATTTTGTATTTAAGTAAAAAAAATCAGGCTAATAAAATTTAACCTCATTAAATAAGCATCGAAGAGCACGAGTTGTACTTTATTTTGTAATAATGAGCCATTGTTTTCGTCAATATTAGCCGGGCGCTCAACGGAATCAGTTACGCGGAGTACAAACTTTTTGCGTTTCGGTAGTTTTGAAACGTGTTCGAATTTGTAATGTGATTAAGTGATATCTTTACTAACAAAAGAAAAAATTTATCAATAAAAATAATTAACAAAATATTCAGACCGTGATAAATTTCAAACCTCGGTTGAGGGCCCAAAGTGGTAGGTATGGAATATTTTTTTTAATATTTTTTACGTTCAATGTGATCCAAAATGCAACTTTTTAGACTCCTTTCACTTTGATGTCTAAAAAAATAAAAAAAACTTCATACATCATCGGCCCACTCTTTGTAAACTTATTTTTTTGGCAGCATCAAGGTGGTATTGTATTTTTATATTCTTTTAAAATTTCGAATGCTTGTGTTGGTTTCAATTTTTTAAAAAAGCAAATCAACAAAATATTTTTCAATTTATTATAAGATAAATGAATAAATGTTAAATGGGTAAACATTTATGAAAGTTTATAACATGATTTAGAAATGGTCTATTGTTTGAAAAGTGGTTGAGAAAGCAGAACAATATTACCCAAGTTTTGATTAATGTTAGAATTCTAACTCTGTAATATTATTAACCACAATATAGGCTATTTGTTCAATGGAAAGTACATAATATTTGCTTATTTAAAATTCGGTAAATCTAAACTACGCAATAATGAAGAAGTTCAGTGCTGCGAGAAATTGAACATGAAAAATATTTTCTTACACGCGGCAAAACTGAGAAAATTTAATTGTGCTGCGGAGTTTCTCCAAAATGAATGAAAAAATTAGAAAAAATGTTTAAAATAAAAACAAACTACAAAATGAGAAAAAATAAAATAATATTTGACATAAAATGATGAGTTACTTTATCGGTTGTTGCTTTTTATATCAGGTTAAATGATTGCATACGTGTATGTAATCAACAAATGGACTTTGATCCGCACATATTAACGCTTTAAAAAGCCAGTTCATTACATCTTAAGAACTAATAAAAATATTCAATAACATCACATTTTACATAAAAAAATTCATAAACAATTTTCTGAATATTAATATTTAAAGCGTTAACTTTGTGGTCAAGCATTTGACTAAATGTTATTAAAATAATTTTAAAACCACTCACCGACTTTTCTATGTCCAATTTCGAGACGTGCCCGTCTCTTCGTCAGGACACACATTAAACTAACCCTCAAAACCCACTTTACACCTCGTGCTTATTTAATAAAAATTATATTTTTGTCACATTTCGTGTATTGATAATTATAAGTTTTAGATCATTTTTAGTCTTGTTTGAGGAACCTATTATTTTAAAATCTCATTATTGTATATGACTGTAGATTTCAATAATTAAATTTTATGTATTTTTATTTTTTTTAAATGTCCTTGATTTCATGTACGCCATTATAGAATTATATAAATCAGTTTAAATCTATCACTAATTTGTTTCATTTATAATTTTATTTTATTTTTTGGTTAGTATATTTTATTGAATGACATAAAATGATACTTTCTTATTAATTATTATATGTTATAACTGTCGGTCGATGCCTAAATATTGTACATTTGCTAATTTAGTTGGTTTTTTCTAATTTAAATTGTCATTTTTTTTTAACAAACCTTTCAATTTAATAAAAACGTTTTTAGAATTTGTAATTTTAATAAATGATTTAAATAACACTGTTAAATAAAATGATTAGTAAAATCCAAAAAATGCTCTTTGTATCCCAAAACATTCTCCTTTTTGACATTTGCGGAGCCCTTCAAATGATTTTATTTATTTATTTTAAAGAAACAAACAGTCGACAATGATATAATATTTTATTTTTTTAGATACGGCTTAAAGACAGACCAGCCAAGTCTAAATACAAATCATACATATGATTAAATTGTGTTACAACAAAAGGATGGGTTTATGTGTATTTGTATGAGAGTAAGTGTAGATGTGTATTTATGTGTATTAGTGTGGGAGTAAGTGTTCAGGTGTGTGCATCATTAAATATTAAGTGGGATCGTATCGCAGCCAGAAATAATAAGTCTTAATTTATATTTCAGTAAATTAAAAGGCATGTGAAATATATTAATAGATGAAAAAAAACGTTAGGTAGATCAAAAATGATAGAAAAAAGAATGTTGTGTATAGTTTGTGCTACAGACTGGCAGATGGAATAAATTCTTATTAATTGTCACCCGAAAAGGGGACATAAAGATTAATTTTGGAGAGTACGTTAAAAGAGCCTACATTATTATTTAATAATATATGTAAATGGCTTAATTCAGATACAGTGCGTCTATTTTCAAGAGTAAAAAATCCACGTTGTTTGGCAGATTAGCTGTAAGTACGAAGCGTTATATTGTTTTTATAATCTAGGTATTTTAAACGTTTTCGTTGAACATTTTCTTGTAAGAATCGTATAACAGCAAAGTTTTTTATTATCAAAATAAAGTCCAAATAACACTTATTTCTTGGCGGAAAATTCCGTAATTCTGCTCGTCAATCAGAGTTAAGGTGCACAAAGCCCCCGATATTTCATAGTTCCATCAATAGTTAGATCCTTCTCCGTACTACGTATCCACAATACGCGTGGAAATAGAACTTTGCGAGGATGAATGTCTATTGTCATTACTGGACCACGGAGATACTTTTCAAAATGGACTTCCTATATACCTTGTACGAGTTATAAATAGGCTATTTTCCTTTCAATGCGTTTTAATTGAATGAGAAAAAAGAAGAAAACTAGTCAATAACTTTATTTTTAGTTTTAATATTCATTTCTCGTAAATTATTTTAGTTCAGTAGGGGCACTAGCAACACCACGTGCAGTAAAGCAACACGACACCAGGGCCTCGATTATGATGGAAAAATAATGACGTCATACCTTTACCCTGACGGTATAGTTGAAGATAAATTCTCTCTTGCGATTACAAATATACACTACCGACCCCCCACCTTCAAGTTTTGAGTAGGTACATTGATATGAAACAAGAAGAAGCGTACGTCACGGTACACATATCTACGCACTGAAATGACACAGCTTCAATATTACGTCATAATTGAAGATAAAAGTCTCCCAACCGACTACTTAGATACACTACCGATCCCCCACCGTCAAATTTTGATGTTAGTACACCGTTTTATACCGTTGGGTCTAGAATCTCTCGACACGTTTATCTACGCATCAAAAATAACAAAAATTTTGTTCCACCGAGCAATTTTTTATTAAATTACGATTGATTTAAATTTTTAATCGTTTTGAGGTTGGCGTTTTTTTAAATAAAAGCCTTTTCAAAATATAAGAGGGGAATGAGTCAATTTAGAAACTGAATTAAATTCTGACATTAATGTCAGTTTCCGAAACGGGTGGCTAGATGCAAAAAAAAATGTCGCTTAATTCTGCCCTATTAACATAAAAGAATATCTAGGCGTAAGAATGTTGCCACTATATAAAAATAATTGGTTATTATATTTTTTCCATCTGTTTTACTATCTTCCGTAGTGTACGTATAGATAAACGATATAAAGCATATCGTCTTGAATTATTTACGGAGATCCATCCCAATAGATATTCACAAGTCGCAGTGACGTCGGGAGCTTGAATAGCACTGATTCCGAGCTCTAAAAAAAAGCATACCTAACAATCATTAACTGTTTTTTTATGATTTTTTTTAAATATATGGGCAATAACAATGGGCAAAACTTTGACAAAGTCAAACAAGACTTTAATCATTGTGCTTTGCTTCAACTTATATTTTTTCAGTTACGATAGTTTTCAAAATTTAAAAGTATAAGACTTGATACTAAGGCCATATTTTCCTAATCTTAATTGAATTATCAGCTTAAATGGCCGCAAGTAAACTAGTCTCAGCACTGAATATGGTAATTTGGCATACTCTTAGCTAATTACAAACTGTTTTAACTTAGTCTTTCCAATTAAAAGAGGAACCTATATTTATATTTTAACAATTTATCTTTTTTTTATTTTTTTATTTATTTAAATCTTAAAGTAGGGCACACATATCATACATATTGTAATGTGTGTTCTAATAATAACATTGCAAATATATTTAATTTATAAAATGTTTATCACATATGTCTTGACCATTATTTTAAATTTTAATATGTTTTTTTCTTCATAAATATTTTTTTCCATTTCGTAATACTTTTTAATTCCTTTAAATAAAATGGAATTTTGTGACTTTGCCTTTTTCCTAAATGGAAGTCTAATTTTGTTCTTTTCTCTAGTATTGTGATCGTGTTCATGCTGGTTCCGATCAATTTTTTTCCGAAATTCTGTTTTTTTATTAGAGTTTATAATTTTATGAACAAATATCATTGTATTGTAAAATATTTTTTGTTTATATGTAAATAATTTCATTTCATTTACCATCGACTTTACCCTCGTGTATCTGTTTTTTTTCAAAATGATTCTAAAGGCTTTATTTTGTAATACAGTTAGTTAATCTATGTTTTCTTTGTTTGATAAAAATAAAATGCTACTACAGTAGTTAACGTGTGGTTCAATAATTGCTTTGTAAATAGTTTTGCAAGAGTCCTTATCAATAAATCTTCTTATCCTTCCCAAAATTGATATTTAGGTGTTGATTGTAGGTGTTTTCTGCAAATTCAGTAATGCTTTTTTTGTGATCGACACCATTTTCAGAAGGTGATAAATACAGTTTTTTGTACCAAAGCGGTCTGGCTGTTTTTAGCAGAACATAGAATTGATTTTCCTGCACCCAATAACATGAATATCTCATTTTTTCAAAATTGTGGACTGGCTGCTTTTTGCATAACTACGTTCAATTGTATTCTTTTTAAGATATTTTGTTATTTTCTGAACCAAGAATATTTTTATACATTAAAATGGATGTTAGTCTGCAGCAAAAGTATTCCATGTGCATGTTTTCTTCCCAAATGGGTCTTGTTATAGATATGTTGAGACAGTCGCGAATCGGGATAAATCCCCTTTTCTAAACATAGGTTCATTATTTTACAACGCATTGAATACATATCCCGTATTCTTATTGAGTCTATTATAGGTGATTTTTGTGAGTTTTTTCAGTTTCAGAGCTGCAGAGCAGCGTTTATTTTATAATTAAAAAATACATATTATAATTTGTTTCCCACTAAGTCTAAAGACTTTTCGGTGGGACACATTTTTTTTTTTATGACAGGTTTATATTTCATTTATTTTATTTATATTTTATAGATTTATTTATAAACAGGCACTTTAAAGTATCTAGAAGATATTTCTTCAGTTCTTTTTTTTTCATTTAAAGATTTTTTATGTTAATGATGGTTTGTAGGAGATTATTGAACAATCTTGGAACAACGCATTTTAATATTCGCTCTCCGAAGTAATTTGTAATTCAGGGAACAGACCGGGAGCCCTTAGTTTTTAATCTAGTGTTGTGAGTGTGGGAAACTTTTTTTTATATTCCGGATCAACAAAGTGATCTACAATCAATTTGTAAAGTATAAACATAAAATAATATAAACTAACTGGATTCAACCCCCTTAGGGGCTGTTAATATTGACATATTACAACAGAGATGAAAAACATTTAAGAGAAGGAAATAAGAAGTCTGGGCATTCACAGGGCTTATGACTTGTCATTGGCGGGTTTGAGTGGCCACTTTACACACTGTGTAACATTCAACCAGCCAATGACAGGTCATAAGCCATGTGGATGCCCATACTTCTTATTCCCTTCTCTTAAATGTTCTTCATCTCTGTTGTATTATGTGAATATTAACATCCTCCTAGAGGGTTGATTCCACTTCTTGTCTACAAAAAATTGGACAAACTCAAAACATGGTTTAGTAATTGATTTACTAACTTTATCTCAGATTAAGCAAATATAGCGCTGCCGTCAACAATTCGATAAAAGATATAAACACACATGATATTTCACGATTTCATGTGATTCTGTACAATTTGTTACCATAGATACGACATTGGCTGTCACTATTATTATTCACTTACTTTAAATATGTGAAAAATGTACTTAAACATACTTATTAATTAGGTAAATTGTGATTAGCCTTAAGTTGCTAGTCCAGGTTCATTACACAAATTATTTTATTCAATATTTTATGCTAACCCTCCCAGTAATCAAACCCAGGACCTCAAGGATCGTAGACGAACGCGCCAACCACTACACTACAAGATTGAATTTTCTCGGAAAATACTTGTCCGGAGTAATGGTTCGATTTGACTCACAGATCTCTATTCTTATCAGCCCGGACATCAAGCGGTGAAATCATAATAATTCAAAAAATTGTAACTAATGCTAGTAAATATTAGTATAAAACCACTTACCAATTTTTTAGTCTACTGGTTTCAAGACGTACCCGTATATTCGTCAAAACACTTACTACACCAGCATGCAAGTACTAAAATACACCCCCACCTTCACCACCACGGTAGTATATATTTAGTATTTCCTAAAATGCATTAATCTTATGCAGATTTATAGAGATGCAAACACCAACATGTCTAAACATGCACTGTTGGACGTGTTTAGTGTGCATGTTTAGACATGGTGGTGTTCGCATTGCTATAAATCTGCATGCGAAGTTTTGGAAATACTCAATATATACTACGGTGATGGTGAAGGTAGAGGTGTATTTTAGTATTTGCATGTTTGTGTAGTGAGAGTCCTGACATCGAGACGGGTACGTCTCGAAACCGGTAGACTAGAAAAGTCGGTAAGTAATTATCTACGTATATTTACTATCATTGGTTTAAATGTTTTACCATAAAGTTGATGCTTTAAACATAAATAATATGAAATAATTGTTTTTAAGAAAATTGTTTTCTTCTACTTAATATTTTTATCAACATTATTGTCCCAAAAGATTCTCATGTTGGCAAGTCTTCCGATAAATTTCTTTTAAATTTCCAGTCAGTGAGTGAACAGAATAGGGTAGAAATAGTAAGGATAAAAAACGCTTCCTATAAAGAAAAGCAATTGAGAAATTCGACACGAAAAGGTACAAACAGCGGTATTTCTTTCCAAAGAATCCACAGAAAAGACACAAATATGTGACGAAAATTGGGAGAAAACTCATAACAAAGGGTCGACAGTACCACAACCATGCGGGATGTGATATTTGATTATCTTGTCGATGGTTGATACTTCAAGAATCTACCCATAATTTGTTTTATCGTTTCCTATATTTCCCTTAACACAAAATATAAATAGCGAAATCGTTGATCCTTATGTTTTAGGAATAGATTCAACGAGATTTTTCTACATTATGATAATTATTTATAAGATCCTTATATTTTCTATATATTTTGATGATCTGTTTGTGCCGCTGTTTTCTCTTGGGATGCTGACTGCCAGTTATCTCGCCACCTCTTCGGGGGTCTGCCTGGAAGTCTTCTTCCTTCGGGGTTCCCTTAATGTGCGATACGTGGAAGTCTGTCCTCCGCCATTCTGTTGACATGTTTATTCCAGTACTGCTCTTATTGTCTTGCCCATCTTACAATTTCTTCCGCATGCACGTGCTCCGAATATCGATGTTTCTCGTGTGGTCTTGCAGCGTGTTCCCGGTTACGGATCAGAGAGTTTGCATCTCAGAATTCTCATTTTTCTTTCTAGTCTCATGCGTTTATTCCTCCACACGGTATTTCTGAGGTACCCTGATATTGCTTCAGCCTTGTTAATTTGTTTCAGTGCACAAATCACCTTTACCACTGATGTCGACTACGAGATACTTAATTTCCATAACTTACTTGATGATTTTAATATCTACAGCTTGATAACATCACACCGGATTTTTGGCATAGTGAGAGTTTTTGTTTTATCAGTGGGTATTTCCATGTTGTATTTTTGTAATGTCAAGTCGAACTTGTAAACATTTTTTTTAGAAAATCCTCGGATTTTGCAATTATGATGACGTCATCAGCTTAAAATACAATGCTGATTTTTGTCTCACATCTGTAGCTCGGATTCATATTTAAATTTATTTCAACAGAGAGGGAAAAAATTTTGAGAAGGGAATATGGAAGTCTAGGCATTTACAGGGCTTATGACCTGTCGTTGGCTGGTTTAAGTGGCCACTTTACACACTGTGTAACATTCACCATTCTGCCCAAGTTTGAACATCCACATTTCCTCAACTCTTCCATCTGTTGACTTTTGTGAAGTAAAAGAGCTGAAACCTTTATCACGTGGGTGAGATTCATCCGGCTGAACCAAATCACCTACTAGGCAACGCCTGAAAACAATTTTTCAATTTTTATACTTCTTCTTTTACCAGGTAGTAATTCAACAATGTTTGATTATGTCCAAATGCTTGCAGACTGGCTGGATTTCCTCCATAGGGAGTTGTTCATATTTAAATGTATTTCAACAGAGAGGGAAAATTTTTTGAAAAGGGAACTTGGGCAGAATGGTGAATGTAACACAGTGTGTAAAGTAGCCACTTAAACCAGCCAATGACAGGTCATAAGCCCTGTAAATGCCTAGACTTCCATATTCCCTTCTCAAAAATTTTTCCCTCTCTGTTGAAATAAATTTAAATATGAACAACTCCCTATGGAGGAAATCCAGCCAGTCTGCAAGCATTTGACATAATCAAACATTGTCGGATTCATATTAATCACATCTATAATGAATGTATAAGATGCCGATGGTCAAACATATCAATACCGCATTCCTTTAATGCCAATACACGTTTGATGTCGGCAATCAACTTTTTTATTTTGTCCGCAGCCGCTCTAAATAAGAATTTTAAGCCAAAATGGTCCCATTTTTCCTTAAATTTGAAAGTTAGAAAATTATAAACCCAAATGTTAACCAGCCGCAGTGGTTTCATGACCATTTTACACCGTTTTAAGGTATCTAAAACAAAAAGGTGCCATGTGATTATAAGTCACTCCACGACATCCTTCATTTGTTGATACATCATCTCTCTTTCGGTTTAGAGCGAATGCAGCTATCGGGGCGATGTAGCAGTTTTATTGAGGAACTGGAGAATATCTTAGCTAAAATAAGTCGTAAGTGTTTAACACGTGAGGTTATATCATACATTGTAAAAAAATAATGACATTTGTTCAAATAAAAGGACACATAAAGCCGAACACAGCCTTAGTGAAACGGAAAGTGTGTAGATGTCCGCCAACAGTCCAGTTTCTCGTGTATGTGTTTTTCGTGGTTTCCTCTTCATTGAGCAAAAGACGAAAAAAATCTTAACAAAAACACTGCCGATTCTCCTCTTAGATCCTCACACAATATTTATAGTCGTTTGCTTCCAGTAAATATAAGCCTTGCTCATAATAAACGTGAGAAAAAATAAGAAACTCCCATTAAAAAGAAAAGCGAGAAGCCATTTTCTACTTAAACTGCGCTTTCCTTCAACATTTCTTAGCAATATGATTCTGACTATTTTGTTCTTATCTTTTGGCATAAAATGTCCAAAGAACTCTAGGTTACTTTCTTTGATTGTGTTTAGCAATATTAATTCTTTTTTATCCATTATATATCAAATGAATTCAATTTTTATTTGTATTGTATATATTTATCTTTATATCTGTTGTTTTTGAGAGTATTTTTTTAAATAAAAAAATATAAGGAAAAAGAGCATATAAAAAGGCGCAGAAAAACACGTATAAAAAAATAAAAATTAACCATAATATAAGTATAAAATGTGATAAATACAAAAATAAAACAAAGACATACATGGTTAAATGGAGGATTTAATGCCACTTGCAATTTCTAACAGCCTGATCAAAAACAAATAAAAATAACATTTATAATAAAAATTGACAAAAAACAAAAAAAACAATTAAATGATTAATTAAAAACACACTTGCATTATTATTTATTTATTTATTTAAATTTTTACTCCAGTAAAATGGCTATAAAGTGCAGAGCCAATTCTACCATATAAACATGAACATAAATATAAATATAAACAAAAATATAACAATAAACATTAATATAACAATAAACATAAATATAAACATAAAATAAATTTTTATATTGCAGCACTTATGGTGGTCTTAACATATCGCGCCATCGCTTGAACAACGGTGATTGGATCCACTCTGCAGTGGCTTGGAGAATTTCGTTATTAGACTTTTTTAGGCGTTCCCATAGGCTCCAGGCTCTTTGGCGAAGCAGGGCAGCGAAGGTGTTTATTCGTCCAGCTGTTAACATTTTAGAGGCACTGCAGTACCTAGGCAATCCGAATAATTGTCGGTATAAGTTGTTATAGGTGATCCTTAATTTATTCCACGCTCCTTGCGTATAGTTGTTCCAAAGTTCCGCTGTATACATGGACGTCAAATACGAAGTAAATATGATTTTCTTCACTTCGTTACTGCATTGAAAGAAGCGTCTCGCTAGCATAGAGGCCCTGACATTAATGGCTCTTCTCTGTCTCTCTATGTCCTGATCGTCTTTACAATAAAAAAAAAATTTAAAAAATAAATAAAAAAAGTATTTAAAAACTTTTTATTTTAAGGTTGCCTATTGTTTACATTTACTAAATTAAAATTGATTCAATGGCATCTTCAAAATCCGTATTAACAGTATAGAAATATTTTTTTATTAGAAACACTTTCCTTCAATTAAAAAAAAATTCCTTAACTTTTTTGGGAATCTCATCATATTTTTTTTCTGCCATGTATATGGGCCCTCTTTGTATAAATGATTGTTTCTCCAATGGAATTTTTAATTTACTTTAATTCCTAGTGTTATGAAAGTGGCCTTTTTCTTGTGTACTCAAAAATATTCAGGCCTAGATTTTACAATAAGACAAAGTTCATCTAAATGCACGCCACTGTTAATCAATTTAATATGATAAAAATTTGTTAACATGTTGCCAGGTAATAAGAATTAATCATTTTTCTAAGTCATTTTTTTTAGTTTATAGTTAGATATTATGTCCAGAATCCCGAAAAAAGAGATGGTTGCTTCTTGAAACCGTTCGACACAGATAAATCTATAAATGGTTTTACGTTGTACTACATGTAGAAGCATTACTACTACCTATTCTAGATTACGCTGATGTTTCCATAACTGATTTAAGCCATAAGCAACTCTATAAACTTGAACGCCTTCAGAATACATGCATAAGGTACATTTTTGGTCTTTGGAAATATGACCACATTTCAGATTATCGTAGGCAACTAAAATGGCTCGAAATTAGACAGTGGAGAGACTATCACTCCCTATCACTTTTGTTCAATATGCTTCATAGTCCTAACGCTCCTTTATACCTGCTTGAAAAATTTCAACTCTTATGGGTTCATGGTTTACCTTTTTGTTCTAATTCTCAAGGCACTTTCTTAATGCCCATCCACAATTCCTTTTTTTTCTCTAACTCATATAGTGTCCATGCGGCTCAACTGTGGAATCATCTCCCATCCACCATCAAAGATGTTACTTCATTATCTCTGTTTAAATCACGTCTGAAGAAACATCTCCTTTATCTTCCTGAATCTCTCCTCCTTTCCTCTTTTCTCTTTTTTCCTTTTTCCCATTGAGTAATAGTTTTGATTAAAGGTAATTTATAAGCAAATACGTTTACTTCTATTTTTATATATCTTTAGCTTTTTAATCTTTATTTTCTATTGAATATATTCTGTGACTTAAATTATAAAAACAAAATTATTATTTTATTGCTTGGTTGGAAGAAATTGCCAGTTGGCAATAAGCCCGCCGATGTACGAATTACATTTCGTATAAAAAGTTAAATAAATAAATTAAAATGAAAACTCACACATGTTACAAATAATGTAATATTGATTTATTAATTAATTTATTTATACATTTACAATGTTTGCATTCTTTTTTTTTAAACATAATAATTTTTCTCTAACTGGGGTGTCCCGTGTCGAGGGAAACATTTTTCAATAAGAAAAACATACCTGAAATTAGTTATTTTACAAAGTTAACATAATAATAATATAAAAACGTCATTAATCTAATGAACCTAATTATCATTAACATAATAAGCAATATAAACTAAAATAATCATAAAAAAACCAATTTACCTGTGGACCAAATTAATAAACAGTACACAAATTTTTACCTATTTGGCTTTATCCACTCAACGATCCGTGCGCAACCCGACTCCACTATTCATTTTTTAATGGCAATATTATATATTGTGAGTACTAACTTATTGTCATTATGGATAATGGAAGTAGATTGTACACTTTAACCGAGTAGTAGGCCAATTTTCTTTGACCGAAAGTTGAGTGGCGAAACAGAATCAACATTTTTTTTTATATATTGCATTGAAGGAAATTTGTCCAAAAGACAACGTAATAAATTATTCAAAATAACTTCGTAATTTGAAAACGTGTTTCATATTAGGTTTCGAATAATAAGAGTAATAAAATAACCTCCGAATCGTATTTCATGACTGAAATTATCACGTTTTCTTTAGCGCTAAGATAATCCAATTCCCTGTAATAGTCAAAGGCTTTTAAATGAATTAAATAGCTGGATAATACGTAAGCGAATTAGTCCGCGTTTTTATTCAACTGTTCAGTGGCCTTATTCTGTAACTTATTCGTTTCGTAAATTCATTGGTATCGTTTGAGAGGGAACGAGACCGAAATACGATTTTGATTGCGTTAGAGTGAGATAGATATATGACTAACAAACGAACTTACGAAACGAAATTGTGGCAGAATAAGCTTCCAATTCACCTCAAACTAAAACCATGATGAATCTAATTCATCGCGAATGTGGTAATAAACTGAGTAACACACGTCATTTTACTCATTTGTTGTTAACACGCCAACCCTTTTTTTTCAAAACATTTAAAATGTTCTTAAAAAGATTTATTTGATAGTATTGTAAGAAACTTACGATTGTTATATTTTAGAGAAATATAAATAAAATTACTTTGATAAAATAAATAAAACCATTTTATTTTTTTTTATCGATTGGTTTCAAAGCTTAACGAGCTTCTTTATCAAGGTATACTTAACTTATGAATTCTATCCTATATCATTTTATCAATATTGTGCTTAATATGGTACAATTAAACCAAGCGTCTTTGTCCTGTAAGTATGGGAAGCGTCATTTGAGATGGATACGTTTAAAACTAGACAGGAGTGGAATTAAGAAAAAATGGTTTCTTTGGTTTGTTTTATTTATTATGAATCGCTTTTTTGATTTATAATTTTTCTAAGTTGTCTAATTTTTCAACATGAAGATCTTTTAACACAGTGTTTTTATTGAAATTGTGATCAAATGGTTTTGCGAATTAAGAGAAAAAAATATAATTGCGGCACCTTTAGTGTTCATTCACTCTAATATTAAAGTATATTTTAGGTTATTCAAGTATCTCAATTTGATTGGTATAAACCAGATTTATTGCATTAAATGGCTTTATTTTTGTCATTTTAAACAATGTTCCTGAATTATGTGTTGTGTAAAATGCAAGTTTTATGTTTGACAGTAAGAAATAAGATAATTGTTAAGAAAAATTGTCACTTATAAAAATAATCCGCCTAAATTGTTCAAGTGGGTAACCTTTATTTATTGTGGGAGTAGAATATACGATTACATATTTATTTGTGTCTTTGCTAATAATATTTATTTTTTTAATATTATATTCACTAAGTTCTCAATATATTTATTATTATAAGTTGATTATACCTTGATAAAGAAGTTTTTGTAGCTTTGAAACCTTTCGGTAGAAAAAATAATTGGTAAAAAACAAAACTGTTTCATTATATTTTATTTTAATGAATAACCACAATGTTAGTGCTTCAAATATTTATTCTTGTGTGGCTGTGATGTCACACTAGTCAACTTGGGACACAAGTCTTATTATATCTCTCTTATTTTTTTAAATGATGAATTCGTATTTTTTGTGACCTTCAAACGAACATTTTCAGACCGGGTTTTGATTGTTTAATTTGTATAACTATGCTGGATGTTATTACAAAAAATAGTTATCCTTGTTACGCAAAAAATGAATGTTCGCTAATTCAGAAACACTGAATGAGAGAGAGCATAGAGAAAAAACTCATAACAAGTTAGACAGAGACGCGGTTCTGTGGCGGGTGTTGCGTAAAACAAATTCGGTCTTCAGTCGATTGATGACTGTGATGGGTGACGCGCGCGCGTAATATGAGCGGCGTATTTATGATTTTTTTTTTTGCTTTGACAGAGCGTTTATTGTTATAAATTATGGAAAATGAATTATTCAACAGTGTGTCTGCTTTTTTTTCCAAATGTCTGAATTTTAGAATATTCCGTCTTTTACTAGTGGTAACACGATGTTACATCACCGCGCAAAAGAAATTATTTACCACAGTTTTTTAAGAGTTAAAAAAAAATACAGTTAAGTCAATGACAAAATTTATACACATATTAATGTTTATTTTCTTAATCTTCTTCAAAATATTGGTATATTTTTAGGATTAATAAAAAAAAAGTTAACGTTTAGGTTAGACTTTTAACTGTGCCTACGGCTAGGGTATTTTTAAGCGCTATTTTCTATATTTTGATATGTTATACACGTTTGACATGGAATATGCACGTTTGACATTTTATTTTATTTTATTTTTTTGCACCACAACAGGCCAGGAGACCCAGTTACAGTGGTGAATTACATCACATAACGCCCAGGCCTGAGAAAAATCACATTAAAATTTTTGTGTTCTCACCGGGAATCGAACCCGGAACCTTCCGTGCGTGAGTCAAGCGTCTTGACCACTACACCACGGAGGCCGCCATGTTGAAATAAAAAACATGTTGAAATAAAAAACATTACTCCTTTTTCTTAGCGAATATATTTCAAAATGTTTTAATACTTTACCATATGCCAGTAGTTACGCCCACAAAGTACCTTGTTAACCCTTTTCGCACCCTTCGGAATCCGAGATTACCTACAATTATTGTAGGTAGCTTTCCGTTCTTAATTTTATTGGTGTAAAAAATCATTGTGATGACCAAAGGGTCGTCATTAATTACGGTCATCGCTTTTATCATAGTGTTAACCAACATTTTTTATTGAATAATGTTATAACTTATATTTACATATAAGTTATTAATTAAAAAAATACTTGGTACACTTCCACTTATTTAGTTTGACCAATTAGCGCTTTCACCCTCTAATGAGCATCTTTAGACTGTTAAAATTAATAACTTAAATGGAAATATAAGGTATTACATCATTACAGTGGAATTCCATCAAGAATTGTCAATAAATGTTTGTTTTTTATGCCGTCATATCGTGAACATTTGATTTTTTTTATTTTTCGTTTTATTTTCTTTTGCTAGAATTCTATTCGTTCATGCGTTTTGCAGCTGCAAGATTTTCAGTTATTATAAGCTTCCAAATATACATGTCATTTATTCTTAACGTAAACTTCAACAGTATATAGGGTTTAGATTTCTATTAGGATTAATTAGAGCAGAATGCAAGGCTGAGTTAAGCATTATCGACAAAATTAAGAAAGGTCTTTTGCGATGGTTCGGTCATGTGGAGCGAATGAATGATGAAAGAACGGCTAAAAAGATTTATGATGCGAATGTGTCTGGTTGTAGAAGTCGAGGAAGGCCGAGAAAGACATGGCATGATCAAGTACAACAAATTCTTGAAAGTGGTCATGTGAAAAGTCGGAATAATCGACGTGCGTGCATGAGAAGATGTATGAATGTGAAGGAAGCAAAGGAAGTGTGCCAGGACAGAGTGGTGTGGCGTTCTATCCTCTCTGCCTACCCCTCTGGGGAAATGGCGTGATGGTTAGTTAGTTAGTTAGTTAGTTAGTTAGTAAGTTAGATTTCCAACCCTTCGGACACGCGCTCTGTAGCTGAAAGACGTTGAATCCCTTCAGATTTACTTGTACTGCATATTAGCCTTGTAGCTACAAGTCGTGTTGATATATTTTTTGCACATAACTTTTGAAGTAAATACAACAAAAACGAAGTTTTTTTTTCTAGAATAATTATAATAAATCTTGTGGTAAAGCAATATGATGCATAAGTTTTGTTCTCAATTGTACTATTTATGGTAAAAAAAAGATTTCCCGTCTTTAAAACAGTGTTACCAGTGAAGATAATTCGATTAAAAACTCCTGTAATTAAGTTAGCATGCTCTAACGGGTTAATGGCCCGGCATCTTCACTCAACCCATTCACTCTGTTAATAATTCGTCCCAATTTGTAGCGCCGTAAATAAATTACAATAATTAACATTTAATATAAAATAAGGTATTATTATCTTACCAACATTTCTTTGTCTACCGGTTTCGAGACGTACTCGTTTGTACGTCCGTACACTAGTAAAATTAACACTCAAAACCCACTAAACACCTTTACTACAGTTATTGCATAAAACTTTAGAACCAATATGGCATGCTTTTTATTGGCAACCAATACATGTTCTGATTAGTTTATGAAAATGTTTGAAGTTTTGGGAAAAACAATTGAAAAAAGAGGGAAGAGATAATGTGAGAGGCGTGAGTTTAATAGGTATAGGGTGACCATTACAATATAAAATCGTATAATGGGCTATACTGAAAGGTAGACATAGAAAAGTCGGTAAGTGGTTTATACAAATATTAAATAAAATTTTATAAAATGTTTGACCAAAAAAATAACGCTTTATATACTAATAATAATATTATCTATGTTGTATTCTGTTTAAATATTTAATTTTATTTTTAAAAAAGGAAATATTTGCTTTTTTATTATTTACCCAAATATTTCAATTTTGGGGGCAGTTTCAACGAGAGGTAAATAACTCAATAATAGAAAATGGTAATCAAGTTTGGGTAGAGTGGGATTCAAACCTCGGACCTCTGATCCGTGAGTCCGCAACACTAGCCACGGGACTACATCTCGATTTAAATATGACACCATTTAATATAAATTGATATATTAATAGAGTCGTAGCTTTATTATGTTTTAGGCACAAGAATTAGCAGTCAACAGGCTTAGAAGCTGTTTAAGAATGTAAATAAATATATTATATAACTAGAGATTCTGTAAGATAATGAAATGGATATTTTATTAATTAATGTCTTTGCAACCAATAAATTCATTTTAAAACCGATGTTAATTCGGAATTCATTATTTTATAAGTAAGTTGATACCTTTGTAAAACTTTCGATAGCCATCTTCTAGATAAGAACTTTCACCATAATGCTGATTTGCCTATTTGATGATTTTTATTTACGTTATTTTAAACATCATTGGAGCTATTTCAAGGATTCATTATAATATAAACGCACAATTTAGAAACATATACTAGTATATGCAAATACAGGACAATAAAAAAAGGAATAATTAATTGAATCTTTTCTTCTAAAGCATGACAATAATTAAAAAAATCTATGTTTAATGAAATGAATAAAAGTATTTGTCGATAATATTTTGAGTCATTCTAAATTTTTGTAGACAAGAACTAGATCACCCTCTAGGGAGCTATTACTACTTAAATATTACAACAGAGATGAACAGCGTTTTTGGTAAAGGATTATAGAAGTCTACGCATTTTCAGGGTTCGATCATATATTTTTCTTCAGTTTTTTCATCTTTTGATGTTGATAAAGTTAAAGAAATGAAACTTTTATTGATGTGGTTGAGATTCATACATGAGATGTTAAAATACATACTGAATGGCGAATGTTAAACAGGATGTAAAGTGGCCACTTAAACCAGCCTATGACAAGTCATAACCCCTGAAGATGCCTAAACTTCTTTATCCCATCCTCTGAAATGTTGACCATCTCGGTTGCGATATGTTCGAATTATTTTACCTTAAAAAAATAGTCGAGTAGTACATTTCTCATCTTTGAGCTTTGAGTAGTTTTCGATTCAAGAATATCATCATCATTCACTTTCCACACCTAACGGTCCATAAGGCACTGCATTGGTACACCAATCAGCGTATCTTGATTATTTTTATTACATGAAGGTAAGATACGTCTCACCACGATACGTACCAGTCCAGGGACTATGAAATATTTTAGTGTCAAAACACCATTTTAAATAAATATTTCATATCAACCACGTCGGGAATTGAACCCGAGACCTCCTGAATGGTAGATAAATGCGCTGACCATGACATCACAATGCCAACCAAATTCAATCAATCAATCAATCAATCATAATGTGACAGGAAAACTTTTTACCTAACTTATTAATAGACTATATTGGAAGTTTGTTTGATTAATAATCAAAAGAACATTATTTTTTAAAGCTTTCCTAATGAGAAATATTTTATACGATGTTCTACTGTAATGGTCACCCTATAAAACCTATTAAGCTTATCACCTCCCTCCATCCCCTCTAGTTTTTTTCGTAATTTTCAAACAAGATAACATTTTCATAATTTAAACAGTGCATGTTTGTCCTAATCAGTGCATGTGCTTATTAAAATGCATGTCGTGTTGGTTTTATATTTTTAGGCAACAACTATGGTGAATGTGGATAGTGGGTTTTGCATGATGGTTTGCATGTTGGTTTAATTGGTGTCCTGACGAACAGACGGGTACGTCTCGAAACCGGTAGACATAGAAAAGTCGGTAAGTGGTAATTTACAAATATTTAATAACATTTAGTAAAATGTTTGACCTCAAAGATAATCCTTTAAATATGAATCATAGGTTATATTATACAGTTAGACTTTTTTTAAAACGACTTTTTAAAAGTATATTAGCATAATGTACATATACCTTTATACACACACAAAACGTCGATCCGGCTATTATTTTTAAAGTTACATGCATATTTGTAGAGACGTGTCAGAGCGTTTTCCAGTAGGAGGTTGGAGCGATAGAGCTTACCTAGAACGCCGTCCCTTTCATTTACTTGCCTATTAAGAGCTCGCGAGAGAGAAAAATGGTCCGCAGACAACACCAGCTTGAGCTATTAGATGCTTCCAAAGGGGTTGAAGGTGTATTTTAATATGGCCCTGAAATAGACGACTCGATGTTAGTTTTTTTTTTTTAATACTCTATAAAGTGTTTTTGAAATTTTAAACGCTTTTTTCTTAAAACTGGGTTTTTTAAGTCGGTGACCAAGATTTCTCGGAAACAGCTGAGCCGATCTGTCTTAAATTTTAAAGCAAGCTTTTTATGCGTAGCTCTACGTCGTTCACTATGGCAAAGACACTCAAAATCCTTTACTGTACATTGGTGCATAGCAACCTGGAATACGCATCACAAATATGGAATCCTATGTACAATGTGCAGATATCACGCATTAAAAACTTCCAAAAGAAATTCGTTTTGTACATGTGTTTCTGGTTGAAACTTGAGTTTAAACCCGATCAATATATTCAAATATGTAAAAAACATCACTTATTACCTCTGCTAAAACATCGTGAAATAGCTGATATAATTTATCGATTAAAAATTTCCCCTGGTTCAATTGACTGTCCTGAACTACTTTACAAAATCTATAAAATTGTTTCTTCCAATTAACCAACGAATAACCTACTTATTCACATTCCTCTTGTTTCGTTTAATTATAAGCAAAATTCATATTTATGGCAAACTTTTAATTATTTAAATGTGCTAACAAAATCATTAAACAAAGATTTATTTGCAAATAATCATAATGACGTGCGGCGTTTGCTTTCGAAATAATTTGTTGTGTTTTTTCTTTTCTTTTTAATTTACATTAGATTACTGATCGTTTTATGTTCGAGAATATTTTTTAACTTACTGTGATGTTACTTGTGAAAACCTGTTATTGGCCTATATATTTTGTTTTATATTCAGAAAAATTTACTTGTTGATTATCCAAATAAAGAATAATAAAATTTAAAAAAGTATATTTTTCAGTAATACATTGGAGGTTTTATCTAACAAATGAATATTTGTTTTTTTTAAAACAATGTAAGTGAAAATTTTTGGTGAAGAACCACTTTTTTGTAATAAGCCGCGCCGCCATTATGTCAAAAAAAATTGCTTACTTCGATTAATTACAAAATAATAAATTATATTTACGAACTCCATTTTTTTTTCATTTAAGATGATTCAATTTAGATAAATCGTGGTCACCGCAAGGCACCTTTTTGAAAAAAGCTCCTGAAGATCAGATATAGTAGCTTTAAGATTTTTTTGAGCAAAAATTTACCGTAATATGTGTATAAATTTCTACATGAATTAATTGAAAAGTCTTCTCTAGAAAAATACTTGTAATATCGCCCTTTTTGGGCCTTGTGACTGTTTATAACCCATTGTGGATATCAATTTATCCTTTGGAATTAGTAATTAGGTATTGAACTTATGATTTCATGATTAAGAAAACTCCTTTTTTTTCTAGAAGAGTATACTTTTAAGTAAATCTGTGTAGTTTTAAGAGTTGGTTGGGTAGGTTGGTATCCTGACTAGAGCTGGGGTAGGTCGGTTGTACCTCGGTGGGAGATAATTTATCTCATTGGCCGTAATGGAGGGGCAACGACGGAGATATATAGATGGAATCACTAAGACGGGTGGTATCGGGATACTATTTATAACTTGAGTCTGCCGGATGTTGAATGAAACATAAACTGTCTCAAAAATACTGACTCAACTTGAATTTCAATCTAGCGCTCTAAACTAAACATTTATTACAATATTTTGAGTTTGTCCAAATCCTTGTATACAAAACACTGAATTTCATCCCCTAGGGAGTCACTAAGATCAACAAATTACAACAGAGATGGAGGACATTTTATAGAAGGGAAAATTGAAATCTAGGCATTTTCAGGACTTATGGCCTGTTATTGGCTGGTTTAAGTGGCCATTTTTAGCAGTGTGTAACATTCACCATTTTTTGTTTGTTTGAATATCCATATTTATTAAATTCTTCCATCTGTTGATTTTCATAAAATTACAGAGCTGAAACCTTTATTTCGCTGCGATTTTTTATAGTTAAAATATAATAATTTGTGTTGAATATATGGTATAAAGCTATGGATTAAAAACACTGGTTTAAAAATGAACTTTCTCATTTAATATAGTAACGGATGCATATATTGATTATCTAGTGCTGGCGCGTTCGCAAAACTTACACAAACGCATTTTTGATGCACAGAATGTTGTTTTAAAAAACTTAAGTATTTAATGTTAGTTTTATATTCTATGTTTTAATCAAATCACCTTTGAAATAGAGGATTGTGTAAATGAAAAAAAACATCAGTCAAGAAAATTTCATGTTTTTATTTATTTTCTAAAAAGTACATTTTTACTTACTATTTTGTTTTCATTAAAATAATAATAAATTTAAAGTTATTCTCGGTACAATATATTATATTGGAGAAAATATGTATTCACACATACTGATAAACAATAAATCCCATTATTATATACACTTAAAACAATCTACTATAAAAACATAACTTGGTATGCATTTTAATTACAGTTTATTCGTTTTTACTACAATATGATGAGCACTAAATATTAAATGTAAAATGTACTGCTGTAAAAATATTTTTTAATGTTTATTACATTTTCTAAAACATTTTTTTTTTCACATTTACAACCCTTATATTACGTGGATTAAAAAAAAATACGCATTTGAATTTTAGATAACACATAAGAAGGGGACAGACTAATAAATTAAAAATAATATTTTTAAATCACCGTCCATTTTAAATGCGTTTGTGTGAGTTTTGCAAACATGCCAGCTGTCATTTATCAATATGTACATCTTCTCAAAGAAAAAAAAAATACTAATTGCTCTACCTGAAAAAAAATATCCTAGTCGTTGCTCAGTAATTAAGTATGTCTAGTGGGACGAAAAAGGAATATTCAATGTCATATTTAATATTGGACATTAAATATGACATTGAATATTGGACATTTAATATGACATTGAATTTTAGAATTTAACATGGGAGAAGCTATAAAAATTATACTGTCTAAATCTAATGGTCAAAAATACGCAAATGGAAGAATTTATCTCCACCAAAAAAAAAACACCTTTTGTGATTTTTTTCTTAAAACGCACGCACTTCAATTGATTTATTTTTGACCATTAGATTTAAAATGTTCATTGACTGTAGCATGTCTAATTACTAAAGCACACACCCCACGACTTTTTTTTTATAAAATTCTCAAATGAATTTTATAAGCCAACTGTTATCGAAGCATGATTTCCTTTTAAATAATAGAAGAAAACATATTAGTGCCAATTTATATTATTTTAAAAATTTCGTATACATCATTACAACTTATTTGTTTTTTTGCAGTGTCCAGGATGCTGAAAAATACAGTTCTGTGTGCAAAATAAAATGAGAACTCTGGGCATGTGTTTATTGACTATATGGCTGCTTTAGGGTAAAAATTCTCAATAAGAAAATTGAGTGGAAACAAGTGCGCTTCTTTATGTACTTGCTGACGCGTTTCTATATCATTTTTAAAGTTATAAATTTGATTCCCTGCAAAGTGGGAATGATTTTTTGGTTTGTAAAGGTTGGTTAAACTGCAATATTTCATTATTTCTGGAGCGTATATCTGATCGCAAAAGACTAGAATATATGTAACATAAAATAGCTGATACTAGATGTATGAAAAATGCTTAAAATTAACAAGCGTAAAAATGTTCAACATCATTATTATTAACATATTACAACAGAGTTGAAGAACATTTTAAAGAAGGGGATAAAGCATCTAGGTATTTACAGGGCTTATGACCTGTCAGTAGCTGGTTTATGTATTTATTTACGGACTTATTAAGTCCATTTCACAATAGCAAATACATTTCCTAATAATACATACAGGTACAACTGAAATAAAATACAACCAAAGAAAATTAAAGCTAAAACAAAAAAATACTACTTCGAGACAAGTTTATCTGGTCTTTCTTTATAATTGATTAAACCTAGAACGATTAACACCAACAAAGTTCAGATCTTGTCTCGAGTTTACAATCCAACACAGTCGACACATTGGTGCATGAAAGCCATAGTTTGTGCTGTGGTAATCAAGGAACAACACATTATTATTTCGCAGCCAATGTAACGTGTCAGAGTTGGAGTCAATGCTATTTCTACGTTATTGTAGATGTAAGATTTTTAACATTTTTTTTTTACTCCACTTCTCCGTAAGTGTAGACTTCTCTCACGAGGCCGATCATCCATGCTACTTTAAGAAGTCATTTCACTTATTGTGTAACATTCACCATTTGGCCTTTATTTGAACATCTTTATTTTTTTTATTCTTCCATCTGTTGAAGATAAGGAAATTAAAGAGCCTAATCCGTTACTAATACGGCAGAGATTCATCTGATTGAAATATTTCACCTCCATAGTAGGCAACGCCTGGAAATATTTTTCAATTCGTTTACTTCTGCTACGATCAGTTTGATTTATCAATAATGTTTTTAGTTTGTCCAAAATTTTCTAGAAAGTTCTGCAAGTCTTCAAAAAGTTTGATAATCTCAAAATATTCCTCATAATTTATTTTTATAAACACGGTTTAAATTTTCTTTAGGATAAAAATAATCAATATTTGTTATTCTTTTTGTTAAAATTGAAGTACTCGTAATTTTTAAAATTGTCTGTTGTAAAGTTCTTCTATCAGTCAATATAATTTAAAAAATAACGAATGAACGTTCTTCATTCCCTGGGGTCACCAAGGAGGCCCAATTACAGTGGTGAATGAAATCACAGAACACCCAGGCTTGAGAAAAATCACATTTAATTTTTTGTGTTCTCCCGGGAATCGAACCTGGAACCTTCCGTGTGTGAGTCAAGCATCTTGATCACTACACCACGGAGGCCGCCATTATTACTATCCGAATCCATTATTCCAAATCCAAATGCTTTAATTTTGTAATTCTTTTATCTTTATGTAAGGTAGGTAAGGATGGGTCAAGGGAAGGATGGAAAAGTAGTTGGCCAGAAATAATAATAATAAATGCTGTTATTTATTATACAAGGATCTATATTCGTATTGGTGCACATTGTCACAGGCATATCACCCTCGCCATTAACTCTTGTGTGGCTGTGATGTTACACTAGTGTACATACGATTTTTGACTTAATATTTCTCTTTTATTTTTTTAAATTATGAAGTTGTATTTTTTCGATCTTCAAGTTCACATTTTCACACCGGAATTCGGAAAGTAAAATTTGTAGAACTACAAGTATACTGGATTATAATACAAAAAATACTTATCTTTGCTTCGCAAAGAACAAATGTCCACCAAAACAGCAAAACATAGGTATGTATAAGAGAGAGCACAAAAAAGAACTCATATCAAGGAAGACAGAGACGCTGTTATGTGGTCGGTGTTATGTGAAGCAGATTCAGTCGGGTATTGGCAGTGAAGGGAGACGCACGCGTATTATAAGCGGCGTATTTATGATTTTTAGTTTATTTTACTATAACAAGGCTAAATTATAAGTCTATATTTATAAACCTTATTATTGTATAAATCAAAAATGTCCGTTAATTAATAAATATACATATATATTTTTTAAATAAGAAAATATTTAAAAAAAAAATAAGTATATAAATTAAAAAGTAAATAAAAGGAATTATTAAGCAATATGTCTCCATGTTTAAAAATATATAAGATTGTCGTCCCATAGCAAGTGTCTTGGACTCACGGCTCGTGGATCGAACCCCAACCTGATTTCCATTTTCTAATTGTTAAACATTTTTAACGAGTTATTAACAACTCGTTAAAAATTAAATATTAAGGTGAATCATAAGAACTCAAATATTTCCTTTTAATAATAAAACAAATAAAAATGTAAACTTTTGAATATTTTTTTGCTTGTGGTAACACAATGTTACATCACCGCGCGCAAAGGAATTATTTACCATGGTATTTTAGAGTTTATTTAAAAAAAAAACATTATCGCCTCGTATTTAGCGTTTTCAAGCCACCTTTTCTTATTTGCAGTATAAATACAATACATATCAACATGCTGGCCGTAGATAGTAGAGAAAAGACCGTCAAACTTTTGTTACTTAACCGCCCTAGACTTGGATAAAGCTACCAGCAAAGTTACCCTGTCGTAACTCGGGACCGATTTATTAAGTGGATTTAGCGAACTCAGAACCTAATGATGCTGTTAACTAAGATTCCATAGCATCCGTAACATAGCCGGTGGACTAACGTTTGTTTGGGTATATTTTTTCATTTTTATTTTTTAATTAACTTTTTGTACGTAATATTAATTGTACATTGGCGGGCCTTATTGTCAAATGGCAATTTCTTCCAACCAACCAATAAAATAAAATTTTTATTTTTTAAAAGTCAAGTTAAAAAACAGATTTATTTATTTTATTTATTTATTTATTCATACTTTTACATTGTTTGTATTCTTATTTTTATACAGAATAACGTCCCCTCACTGGTGTGTCCCGTGCCGAGAGAAACATTTTACAAAATTTGAAACATGCCTTAAATTTGCAATTAAACAAAGTTAACATAATAATAACAATAAAAAAACGAAATTAATCCAATCAACCTAATTATCATTTACATAATAAACAATATAAACTCAAATAAAAAATATAAAAAATAAAAAACAAAACCAATTTATATAGACCAAAAGAACAAATTTCATACACAGTACACACATTTTACCTATTTGACTTGATCCACTCATCGATCCGTGTGCAACCCACTTCCACTATCCATTTCTCAACAGTAATTTTATATTGTGAGAACTTACTAATTGTCCTTATGGATAATGGAAGTAGATTGTCCGATAGTTGTATTTATTTTTTTGCAGCATCAGGGTAAAGTATCTAGTAACTCTTGTATTTGTAACGGAAGGTAGAGAATAATGTTTACGTGCGTATAGTAACAAAGACTTAACATTAAGTTGTTTTATAGATTTGACATCAAGATTGTCAAATATACCGAGGGAGCTAGTTCTAATTGCGACTCTTAATATAATTGAGAATAGAATTGTAGATGGGTATTAAGAGAGTGCCTTGAGAATTAAAACAAAGAGGTCAACCATGAACTGATAAGCGTTGAATTTTTTCACGCAGGTATATAGAAGCGTTGCGACTGGTTTTTAAGTAACTGGTATTATGAAACACAAAATATCATAAAGGATTGAATTTGCGTCATAACTTTACTGCCGGTTGAAATTTTTATTTTTTTAAAATATCATGAAACAAATATCTTTTCTGTGTCTAAGCGGATAAATAATACAGTTTTAAGTGCGAAATAGAACCAGAAACATGGAATTGTGTTTTTGAAATAATGACTTCTCTCAGGCGAAAATTCTATACAGGAAAATCAAGTAGAGATAGATGAGTTCACCTTCCATTTTCGAGATCCAGAGTTCGATTTCTTGGAAGGCGCATGTGAAATATTGGTTTCAAAGACTGTTGAAATAGAAATATTTTATTGTTTCTGAACTGGCGCATCTGAAGCGTTGTACTGATCACCTTACCTTAATGTAACATATTATCAAAAAACGCTTTATTTGGTTTACAAATGAAATGCCCTTTTGGATTAAACTTGGGACATTACATAATTTAGTGGGCGCGGAAAGAATAATTATGACCACAAATTTCACCGATGTGGTAGATTCAATTTCAAATATCTGTTTTGTGGTTTATTTTTTCATGATATATATTTATTCGCTGTCATTTTATTAAGTCGCATCATCAGATAATTCAATTTGAAAATAACAACCCCCGTTGGAAACAAATACGGAATCAGGTGAAAAAACTCATTTATCTTATGAACGTTAATCCGCACGTCAATACTACGCTAAATTTGATCAATTTATTACATGTCCATAAATCAAAGAAAACCTCTCTAAATTGGGTTACGCGTTTATTGATAGAGGCATAAGGACGAAAGCCGAAAATCCAATTAATTATTGTTACAAAAATCCATGTTTCTCATTGAAACTCATTTTCGTTTAGGGGTTAGAACAAAAATAATCCACAGCTTCTGTTAATGGCGCTACGATAGATGTGTTGGTAAATATCTTATTATAAGAGAGATGGAGAATTACTATAGGCGTTAACAAAAAGGCGGACTGTAATGGAAAAACGAATTTCATTCAGTTTTGTGATGAGTTGGGAATATTTGAATAAAGGATAGGAACATGGAATGGACACCTACCTTTGATATGATGTGAATGTTTTTCAATTCGGGCACTGAATGATGAAATGCACTATGAAATTTAACGATGTTTACAACGACGCGCGATGAATTTAATAACTTTTTATGCAATGCAATGGATTCTCAAAAATGATGTTTTGTTTGGTTTTAAATCCTTAAAAATTTCTTCTATCCTGATGTTAGGTCAGGAAAAATATTGATAAATGCTGTAATTTACTTAACAATAGGTATGGTATCATCGAAGACAACTTCGTGCGATATGTTTTGGCAGGATATTAGTCTTGATTCTGTGGCACAGACGTCCTATTTACTCTAATCTCTTTGGTGGTAAGCATCCCTCTGGGATCTCGAGCATCATAGTCTTAGGACTCCTCGCTGGACCAATCATTTCAGCGTGGTCTCTTCAGAATCGTCTTCTCTGCTTTCTCCACCGTTGTTTTTTTTTGCATAGCGATAGTTGGAAGGCCGGCAATTGATACAGGCTACTTTTGTTGAAAAGAAAAAACATTTTATTTGGAAAATTATTTTTGTTAATCGACAATACTAATTTCTCCTTTAATACGCGAGCGAAGCTTGCGGGTAAAATCTATTGTGCACTGAATATTAACATAACCCTTGTCTGATTTTTTTCAAAATTGAAAATTTTCACCAAAGCACAATAAAATGGTTAAGGTCGTTTGAAAGAAAATTTTATTTTCTACAGGACAATGTGTTTGTTTTTACGTTACATACAAGCCTTCAAAATGGAATATCAAGTAGATGAAAGTGAGCATTTTCGACACCTACTTCTGCTTGCGTTTAATTGCGGTAATAAAGGAGAAATCAATAATTGACTAGTTTATTGTTATTTGTCCTTTTGTTCTCTTCATTTGGGAAAAACGGAAACATGTTATGTTAACACCTAATATATAAAGTTAAAAAAACTCTTAAATCATACGATAAAATCATTTCTTATGAACAGATGATATTCTCATATGGGGAAAAAGAAAGGAGCTTCTAATAAAAGGTGTATAAAAATACGCTTTTAAAGGAAATATGTCAGAATAAGGTTTTCTGACAAAAAAAACACTTTGCAAAATTATTTTTCGTTTTAAAGTGTGTTCTCTCGTCTACAGCTTTCTCAAATTGGAAAATAACCTAGAGTTTCATAGTAACGATGAGAAACTCCATTCTACTTTATGTTACAAGATATATAGTTACACCGTAAAATCGTAAGTAAGTAGCAATATATATTCAAAATAAGAGTTTGTAATACGACAAGCGAAATTCTACACAAGCTTTTTTAAAATATTGTTATTTAAAAAAACCCTATGAGCTGAACTTTTTTGAATTTCAAAAACATCGAAAATGTTTTGAGTAACTATGTCCTAAGTTTGTACGTTTGTACTGGATTCAATTCCCAAGTTTAAAAATCAAGATAAACATTCATTTTTTTTTACAAAAAAAATAAAATATTTTAGATTTTTACAAAAAAGATTGAATAAATAATAATTATTGCATTTACCTATCACAAAGCCAATAAAACATTTCCACGGTCAATATTACAGTTTTGTGTGAGAAATATAGCCAGAAATCAGGACATTGCGGCTCGATGACTCATCTCAGATAAAAATGCTGAATAAGGAAATCGAATGGAGACAAGTTCACTTCGCGTAGTGGTAAGCGCGTTTGCCTATCATTCTTGAGGTCGTGGTTTCGATCCATTACCCGGGGCCGTGAATGATTGATTTAAAAGTTTGTTTAAACTGGAATATTTTATTTTCCCTGGACTGACACCCAAAGAGTAAGAATGATTACCATACCTGCATGTACTCTAATCTCTAGAAAATGTGCAGAAAAATAACTTATCCGTATTATTGTGTAGTGTTTTATAGTTGCACCATGCATGAAATCGATTCCTGCCAAACCAAGAAATACCACTGCAAAATTGTATGACAGTATTCAACAAATTAAGAAAATATTTAGCATTTCATATCACTTGAAATTCCCGGATCACGTTCGGCATTCAATAACACGGGACGCCATTTGTCCAGACGATCTCATTAATAATGTATAAACTTTTGTGACTTTTTTAATTTACAAATTTAGGCATTATGACGCGGAGACGAAGACGCGCTCGGAAGAAGCGAAATCGCTTAGACAAATTCCACTAAGTTCGCAGCCCTCGCCTGAAGCTACGCCAAATTCCACAGACAAAACAGAAATGCAGATTAGTAAAGATATTTAGCTGAAATAACACTTTAATGATGACGTTAGCAAGTGAAATTTGGCGTATTTATGATACAGAAGCGAAACAGAATTTTAAATAATTCAGCTAGATGAATCTTACTAACATCAATAAAAGTTTCAGCTCTTTGCTTCACAAAATTTAACAGATGGAAGAGTTGAGGTAATGTAAATATTTAAACTAAAATTTATGTATATTTGGATGTATAGCGCCATTTTTGTGAAAACCACCCCAAGGGCGGTGTGCAATAAATAAATATCCCAGCATGTCTTGCAGCTTCAGAGCGCATGTGCGGTTGCTCGTCTCCAATTATGACATATGCACAACGGTGAATTTTTCAATTTTTCTCGTTAACATTTATTTACTGGTTCCATTTTAATGTTTATTTTTCTATTATTTTCAAACAATTTTGTAAAATTCTAAAAATTGTTGGTAAATCATTTTTTTTTTGTTTTTATGATTTGTAACATTGCTTTCCTGTCACAGTTAAATGCTCCATAATGTATAAAAAAAAATAATGAGGAATTTCATTTTTATTTTTTTTATATTAGCGTACTATTTAACTAAGCAAAAATATATATATATTTTTTTTTGTGCTTTATTTACAAAAATATGATTTTTTAAAGTTACATTTATCAAATACCGCGCCAAATGACGGTAATTAGTGTGTCACTTTTCAGTAGTGACGTCATGAAACGGTTGGCGTTCTTACTTTCACTGACCGCGGTAAGTTGCATTTCTCCAGCCAATCACAAAACTGACAAGAATCTATGGAATATTGCTTTGATTACTTCATTTAGTTGATCGTAATTTGCTCATTTCTATGTTATGGTTGTTTTCACGAACGTTTCGATTTAGAAAAACCTAGAGAGTTAACATAATCTCTGGTTGAAATGTCAAATTATACAAATTATACTTTTTTTCTATGGTCAAAACGTTTTACACAAGATGCGGGGGCTTTGAAGCGGAAACCGGAAATACAACACGTAGATATAAGGAATGACGTCATTATTTACGATTTTAAAATGAATACTATTTTTAACATTTTTTATTTACTATGCGTGCGTTTTTAAAATATTTCTTTCTACTCCAAAATGTTTAAATATTCACGTGTACACGAAAACATTTTTAAAATTTAACTCTGGGTTGGGCTGGAATTCCTCATTGCATGACACGACGGATTGATTATACCTAATTAAAATCGTCGAAATCAAGTTTTCGCTCTCCCGTTTTCCGCACCTCCAACCTGAACCGATTTTGTTATTTTTTTAAAAAGATTATCAGAATGTTATTTTCTGTATCGGTATGTTTTGTTTGTGTTTACCAAAAAAAAGTTATCGTGTTTGTATACCGCACGTCCGAAGACAACAGATAAAACTGGGCGTTTTTAAGGGTTCATGGATGCCTTTAGTTTCCATAATAAACAATTTACCCAAAAAATAAAACTATAAAGAGACGCCATTTGTAAATTTCTATATTGTGAGCATTTAAGGGGATTCATTTTTATCAAGAAAAATGAGTGATTTACTTGGGGCTGTAGTCAGGTACAATGCACGAAAAATGAGGAAATCATTCAATTTCGCCTCTTTAAAACAAATGTTCTTTTAAATCGCTCTAAAATGAAAAAAAAAATTTGATGAAAACAATAATTTTCAAACGTATTTCTATCAAAAAAGTATACTTGTAAATTTTATATAACCAAAATATAATTACTTTTCGACTGGCAGATTTCGAATTATAATGGCCGAAGAAATTGTTTTTTTTTTTAAATTTTGTTTTTGAAAATAAATATCATTATCATTATTCCCTTTCTGCACATAATGGTGCAAAGAGCACTGCATTGGTACATCAATCGCAGCGTATCTTGATTACATTTTTTTTGTTACATGAAGGTAAGATGATCAGTTTCAACTTCAGGTACAAGTCCACGGACTATTTTGCGAAATACTATGGTGACATTTTCTTTTATTTCAGCGTAAATTATGCCCTCGGTAATACTTAAATAGAAATATTTTAGTTGAATTTTTTTAAAGGATTGCATTATTTAAATAGAAAAAGAGGATATTTTTTGTAAAATTTAATTTCTAACACTACCTTATTAAGGTTTTTATTACATTCATACCAGCCCCTTACCGGCACACATATGAAGGTAATTAAAATCTAAATAAGATATTGTTAGAAATTGAACATTACCACTAGAATTATCTTCTTAAAATAATACTGTTCTATAAAATAGGTTTAAATTAAAATGTTTCATCACCGGAGGCATAATTTTACGGAGAAATAAAACAAAATGTCACAAAAACTTGTGTGATTTAAAATGCTTGTTTTTCTTTTCAAAATAAAAAACTAAGATTTTCCGTTTTCCCTTCATTATTAAACTATTATCTTTAAATTATTTGAACAAATTTTATTTCAATATTTAGTTCAAACTAAACTGGTTTGATATGAGAATCATATCAAACTAAATTTAATTCAAAATTTGAAATGGCGTTATCTACCGGTCCAAAAGTAATTATTGTTCAGTTATACAAAAATTTAAACTGTTGTACTAATCTTATTTTTATTTCTTAATTTTAAACCGTAAAACAATTTCAAAATAATCCTCTGTTTTAAAATGGCAAAATCGTATGATTTTCTCATTTTACGTGCGTTTTACCCGACTTCAGCCTTATTTACAACTAAGATTTTTTTTAAAAAAACTTCTTTTTAAAGTTCGTCTATAAACATAATTGTTAAATTGATTAAAGCAAAAAAATAAAACAAGACAAATTATAATTTTAATGAAAACCTTTTCTTAAGTGTTTCCGGGTAACATAAATAGGAAGAAAGTTAAAATAAGCTCCCGCTATCTGTCAATTTTATAAAATGTAAACCTTTTCAAAATCCAATTTCTGCTCTACAAACTTTCATTAAATTTCTTTTCTTGTATCAAAAGCTTTTCTAGAGGGTCCGAGAAACGTTTCATCTTAAGCATTTTATATAAATAAAGATATTTTTTCACAATCTTAAGTAACTTCAATATACTTTCAAAGAATAATACTCAAGTACATTTCAAAATAAAAAAAATACAATATGTTCCAAGTATTTAAGTAAAGCGTGAATGTTTGATTTGAGAACAATTCTTTTATTTTTTCTTCTTTAAACCAGTGTCCTATTTACCAATATTTTTTAATTTATTTATTTTAAACCAAATATTGCCTATTAAACCAGCATTTTTTATTACAAATAATGATGATTTTTCTGTTTTTTTTTTTAATCATACCAGAACTTTAAATACCGAAACGTTTTAAATACAAAGGTTTCAATGATCAAGCTCGTGATTGCAAAAATACCCTATCATGCCTTTTAGGCGCTCATGACATAAAAAAATTCAGTTCGTTTAATGATTAGTAAATACATTGCATAACATAAGAGCGAATACAAGTTCTTATCTCTGCTTTCACATATATTTTTCTAAAATATTTTTTTTCCGTGACGAATGTAAAGTAAACAACCCCATAATATCATCACAAATGCCATTCGTGTACCGTTTAGGGTTAAGGGGGTGTATCGGCTGAATTAGAACCCCAAACCTGTTATTACAAGACTCCTGTACCCCGAATTGGATCAAAAACGAAATAGCGTGGGTGATTTATATCCGCATTTACATTTAACACGAGACTGACTTAAGAAACTAGGGGTTAGGAAGAAACATGTGTAATAATAAATATGTTTTCTTTACCTATAAATGTTACGTACATGTACCCCGCGAGAAACGGCTGTTTGCTTCGGTTTCACTTAAATGAACTGGATTAAATTTAAACTCCAATTTAGTACAACATTTCCTTAATTATACAAAACTCATTAACACAACAAGGATGAAATGTTCTTTTAACCCATATAAAAAAAGATTTGTTAGTTTTATTTTTAAAGGAAATATCAGGAAAGTGCCATTTTATTATTTTTATTTATTTCAAGAAAACAACAGACTTTACAACAAAAACACAACATTTACAAATAGTTAACACATTTGTTCATGATAATTTTAATATGGTTAATTGAATGGATATGGATATATAATATAATATGGATAATTTTTAATATTTTAATAGGCATATGACCCGTCACTGTCGGGTCATATGCCTTAGAAAATATTTTACATATTTTTTTTCTTCTTGCGCAGCTATGTTTGAATATCTATGAATTTTAAATCTTCATTTCAAATAATGAAAATTAACGTAGCTGTTTATTGACATTAAATTAAATTGAACATTCCGATAAAAGTATAATTAACTATTGGATGAATTTACCTCATAATGAAAATAATGTTATGACACTAATGTATGCAAATTAAAGTCTAACTATAATGATTGAACATTCATATGTATTTTCTCTAGTGATGAAATATGGTAAACCATTTCGCACTTCAGCGATAATAATGGCACAAGTCATTTACCATAATTAATTTTTAAAATAAACCATGAGAATTTATTTTTTTATACTATTATTATCACAAAAGTATTTGTATATTTATTGATTTTTTTTTTCGAGCCACGAGAATTCCTTATTTTAATATTATCACTTAAACATTTACTAATAATTTTATTTTTTTAAGCCATAAGGATATTTGTCAATTCCTTTAAATGTATTTTAACATAATTTCAATGACTTAGATACATATTTAAAGATTCATTTAAATTTGATCATAATTAACATTGCAAAAATAATAAATTCGTATTACTTAGTACGTAAACCAGTGCATGAGATCTCGTTCTTGTGTAGTTGTAGGGAACAAACAAACTGATCCCTTTCAGTAAATTTAAATTATATACTTGCAGAAATCAGCAAGTATTGTATTCCAGCACCCCTGATAGAATAATGATGGAAACAATTATGAATAATTGTTATTCTCTTAGATATTAGTATCGCAAATATCATTAAAACATAATGTTTTATCATTAGAAACGTAAAAACCCATATTTGTGGAAAAACTCTTTTGTGAAATGAAATCAAGAGGGCACTTTGAGCATAAAAAAGAAGAGGTAAACCATATACTGGTAAGCGTGGAAATTCTTCACGGAGGTATTATTACAGCAGCGTGAGGCCTTTAAAATATCGTGTAAGTTTGCAGAAAATTAAAAATATAATTTAATCGTATTTGCATGTAATTAATAAATAAAACGACTATATTTTTTATTTCTCTTTGATAAACACGGGGCATAATGAGAGAGTATGCAAAAGTATGTTTAGTCTACAGACAGGGAATATATGGAATTCTGATTACTCCAGGGTGGCGTTTTCCCTCAGACTACCGTATTGTTTTGTTATCCCATACAAACTAAATATAATCAATCACAATTTCACGTAAGATAAACAATCAACACGCGAGGGAACTTTATGTTCTTGTAATCATTCAAATGTTTGAGATGTTTCTGTAATTTAACGTAAAAAATTGATTGCATTCCAACGTATGTCTTTGTAAAATCTCATCCAATTTTAGATTACTTTACATCAATCCCACAGAGAGGCGTTTATAAAAATCGAATTTGCAATTACTTAATACTAAGGTTAGCCCATTTGCATACCATGCAAGGGGTTTCGGGTTATATAAAAAATAAATATTTATATTTTATAGTCTCTGGATTAGAACATGAAAAATAGAACTGATCATATTACCTTTATGTAACAAAAATGATCAAGATACGCTGCGATTGGTGCTATTGAACTATGCACCATTTGGTCCGGAAAGGAAATGATGATGATTAAATATAAAAATTTTTAAAAATAATAATACAAAATATAAAATAAAAAAGAAACCAAACTGACAATACTGCAGTAAGAAGTTCAGTTGAAGCTTTTGATGTTTCTGTAGAGTCCATAGTCCATAGTCGATGACAGACACGTGTTAAATTAGTTCACCTAAAAGAGACTAATGACCGACGATGCAATGTCATCATTTTCAATCGAATCCTATACATTCGTAAAATGCAACTCTGAGTATTTCACATGAAATCGGAGGGCATCGCCTTATAATTTGATCTTTTTAATTTTATGTGTTTTGGGATTGGGGCGGGCGCTTTTACTTAACAATTAGACCACCGCTGAATCCATATTTTTATTATTATTACATTATCACAATTCCGTTTTTTACTGTTTTGAGAAGTATTTAAAATAAAAAATTTAAAGAGAAAGCCAAATTCAAAGAGTGAGTGGGATTTAAAAAAATATTAAAAAACAGGGATAAAGGCATAAAATGAACGAAATAAAATTATATAATTAAATTTTAAATAGTTACAAAAGCAAAAAAAAAGTTTATCTGGAATGAAAATCATTGAAATTTATATTTGTGACCTAGTTAACACATAAATTTAATATTCTCTGTCGCGTCTTGAATGTAGGAGTTTTAAAGTTTAGTTTGTCCTAGTGTTGATTTACAAAATGGAATCTCTTGATTTCTATTTGACTATGGCAGTTTGAGTTGTGAAGAAACAAGTACTGAAGATTTAAAATATATTTTAGACGTTGGAAACATCATTTATCTCTCATTGATGAACATCAATTTATTCTCCGGTATCATATATCAACGTTACCTAGGTTTCAATGGATGTGATAAAATAAAAAAATACTACTTAGTTATTTATATTCTGCCATACAATTACGATTTTCTTTGTTAATTCACTGAAAGTAAAGATTGGAAATATGTGATTACATTTTGCTTGTGGGCGTACCGAAATTCGTCGTAGTTTCTGTATTTGTTCATATATCCCAAGTTACGTAATATCGTCCTTAGGCGTCTTTGAAAGCTCTAATTTAGTTTTCCGTCCTTTTACATAAGCAAACCCCTAAAATTGAATCAGTGAGGCTGGCTACCACCTTTTTTGATACAATTAACTCTTTTAAATTCATTAGACGGGTGATTTAATGTAAAGGTGTTAATGGTGTAAACGAGGAAACCATTTTATTAAAGCGATTTATTTAATTTCTGCAAATATGTAGGATTTGATGAGTGTGGATGTCAGGGTCAGCAATGTTAGGTTAGATGCAGGTTGATAACGATGTCCATTCTCATCTTATCCTACATTGGTGACCCCCACTTGACACCTTTTTGATTTATATGACTAAATCCAACGCAATAGGTCACCATGTATACCAATAATTTCAAGTTTTATTTTGAGAATGTGATAGTTTATCAAACGCCTCTCTAAAGTCCGTATAAATTGCGTCAACTTGTCCCCTGGAACCTACAGTGCTTTGCAAAAAGTCCACATATTCCACTAAGTTTGTGGTAGTTGATTTTTTACTCACAAAGTCATACATTCGTCTGAGATATCGCATTTTGACAGCATTTAGCTTACTCTTATTTATTTATTTAACTTTGTGTATTAAATTTTATTTGTACATTGGTGGGCTTATTGCCAAATGGCAATTAATTCCAACCACCCAATAAAATAAAAGTTTTGTTTTTATAATTCAAGTTACAGAACATATTCAATAGACAAAAAATATTAAAAAGCAAAAGATATATAAAAATATAAATAAACGTATTGGTTCATATATAACCTTAAATAAAAACTATTCCTCAATGGGAAAAAGAAAAAAAGAGGAAAGAGGAAAAAGGAAAGGAGGAGAGTTTAAGGAAGAGGGAGGAGATGTTTCTTCAGACGTGATTTAAACAGAGATAATGTAGTAACATATTTGATGGTGGATGGAAGATGATTCCACAGTCGAGCCGCATTGACACTATATGAGTTAGAGAAGAAAGAGGAATTGTGGATGGGTATTAAGAACGTGCCTTCAGAATAAGAACGAAGAGGTTAACCATGAACTGATAAGCGTTGAAATTTTGCACCCAAGTTTTAAGAGTGGTGGATGGGTATTAAGAGAGTGCCTTGAGAATTAGAACGAAGAGGTAAACCATGAACTGATAAGCAATGAAATTTTTTACCCGGGTTTTTTTAATTTTCCATTTTTTTTTATTATTCAGGGTCGAATAGAACTTTAGTGAAAGTTTGCCCTCCATTTACCTCACACCGCCTACATTCAATAAAAAAATTCTCCTTACTGAACGAGAAAATCAGCTTGAGGGAACTTCCTGTGACCTAGTAGCCTTAGTATCCATGCGCTGAAAGAAAGTAATCCAGAAGAACATAATATTATATCCTTCCATGGATTGAAAAATATATGGAAAAAAAAAATCACCGACTGGGATCATATCGATTGGATACGAGCAATTTGCCGAAAGGATTAAAAAACTTTTTAAAAGTCTTCCACGACAAACATTTATATGACAAGGTTGATTTAAATGCACCGTTCACTCCATTCCTGGCATTCACCCTCCTTTCAATACCTTTCTCAATATATTCATCCTTATTAGCAAACTTTTTACTGTCAAATTAATATGCAACCCAAAACATCGGCAGCAAAAAAACCGTGCTCATATCGACAATATTAAATTTTAGGTAATCATTCAACTAAGTAATTTTAATAAACTGGGCGATTGAATTTCTGTATTAAAAATAATTGTTTATACAACATTATCACTTTCATCATTTACTTTCATCATTCGATCAGTTTCACGCTTTAGATGCCAGTCCAGGTAAAATAAAATATTTTAGTTTAAAAACACATTTATAAATAAATACTTTATGTCAAATATGTCAGAAATTGAACCCACGACCTCTTGGTTTACCATGGGAGGTAAACACACTGAGTGCTATACCACGAGGCCGACAAAATTTAAATATATACTCTCTGAATTATAGTCTTTTTTTCAAATAAATAGTACATTTCTTTTAGTCGTCATTTATCATTACATACTTAATGTTTTTTTATTTATTTTTTTATTATACATACAATTTAAATAAAATTATACATCTATGCAAAGTTGCTTCGACTGTCTGACTGAGGGTTATTTACCCAGTTTTAAGATAGTTGAAAAAAAATGTAAACAGTAATCAATTCAAAGAAAAAATAATAAAAGGTAGCGGAAATAAGAAAAAACATACAAAAACACATATTTAAATACATAGTATTAAAACATAGTAAAAAATGTGATAAGAAACATAGAAAAAATATAATTGAAAAACCTAGTAAAATACGTGGTTAAAACAAACACATATCAAAAGACATAGTAAAAGACATGAGAAAAAATATATTTGTACGTGGATAGAAATAAATTAATAAAAAAGACATAGGAAAAGATATAAAAAAATATTTTACTAAATATAACTATTAAATATTTTTAGTAAAACTTGCTATGTGTTTATATTTCTAGTTAGATTTTTTAATGAAATTACCTGTACAAAGGCTTCCCGACTTCTTCTCTGTACCAAAGCACCATGTACACTCTGTCTTCTCTTATTTCAGGTTCTATTTTGCAAGGAAGAGTGGCAGTTCTGCCTAGAACAGCGTCTACCTCCGATCTTGTCACTGAAAAGGAAAAATAATCCAATTAAGAGCTGCATAGAAATAATTAAATAATCATCCAAAACGATGCTGTTAGCGATTGGATCATCGTTATAAGGTAATTTAATTATCAAAATTATATTTGTCGATAAAAAAATGTTTGATTGCGTAAGGTGAAAAAAAAAATTAAACAATCTAAAAACAAAAGTTATTTCAAATTTCAATACCTAATTACTTTTTTTCTATCTTTTTTCTGTTTGAATTTATGAGCATCCACTACGTTTCTTTTATAAGCTTTGAAATTGAAATGTATGATCAATTAATTAAATGAATATGGGTAGAGAAAATAAAAAAAACATGGGTTAAAACAAAGTTTTTTGTATTTATTTCATTATAATGAATAATCGCAAAGTAAGTGCTTCAAATATAAATGTATTAAAAAAAATTCTTTCATGAAATGTGTGTTTGTTCTTTGATTTTATGAATTATTTAAAAAAATATTTTAAGCAGTTTTATTTGGTTCCATTAATTATTATTTTTATCTGCTGTTTTTTACTTTCAGGGCATCAAAAATAAAGTTCCGAATTCATCAGATAGATCAACAGATGAACTAATTGAAGAAATATAGATGTTTAAATATAGGTAAAACGGTAAATGTTGCTTTTAGGTTACCAATGCAGTGTCTTTTGCACCACTGGGTGTGGAAAAGGGAAAATGATGACGATGATTATGTGTTAATTTCACGTGTTTTTTTTTGCATTTCCTAAATAAATCAAATAAACACGTACAATCTCTTTTATAAAGCTCCCTTTTCCTGTGCTGAAATTTAGGACTCCAGGTTTACGTAACTTTCAGGAGCACCTACCGAGAGCGACGGCAAAGCTTAATCTTTAGCAAGGCAATGAATTTTCCGCCCTGGCTTGATTTATACCGCCCAGAAAACAATGGAGTCCATACTGCAGAAGAATCGAGAGGAAGTATGTGCAACAAATAATACTATTAGAGAGTTAATTGATGGTTTTCCTCCACTTGTGATGTTCCTGGCTCCCGTTGAGTCGGTTAGAAGAACAGTTTTGCTAGATAAATACATCTAATTGAATGTGATTTCTTTAAATTTATCGTAAAGTGTAAATATTTAGTAAAATTTTTTATGTTCATCAATATTTTGCTCTAGAATAAAAAAATTATAATATCCCAACAATATGTTCAGATACCACTGATCTTCTCAAATTCAACGGTTTGGATAAGTAAGAAAAAACAGCTTCAAGGAAATATGCCTACCATTGTACATGTGTGATTAGGGTGGACCGATATTTTTTTTTCAAATTTTTAAAATAAAAGAGGTCTAAAAATCAGCCTATTAGATTACTCGGGGTGCAAAAAATATCAAAAAACTATTTGATACAACTTTTGGCCTTCACCCAGAGCTTGAAGTTTTCAAAAAAGTAATTTTTTTGGGCTAAACCGGCTGCCATTTTGTATTCAAGTAAAAAAATTAGTCCAATTAAATTTTGTAATGAGCATTAATATTTATTTGATAAGCATCTTAGAGCGTAAGTTTCACTTTGTTTTGTAATAAATGGATGGCATTGTTTTAATGAGCCAATGTTTCAGTCAATATTAGCCAGGCGCTGAGCGGAATCAGTTCCGCGGTGTAAAAATGTTTTGCATTTCGGTGGTTTTAAAATATGTTTGAACTTGTAATGTGATTAAGTTATATCTTTACTAACGAAAAATAATTTTATCAATATAGCAAACCAAAAAAATATTAATACAATTATAAACTTAGTAGGCCAAAAGTAGTATAGAATATTTTTTTAAATAATGTTTACGTTTAATATGATCCAAAATGCAACTTTAAAGAACCTTTTCACTTTGATGTCTATAAAAAATAATAAAAACTTCATACATCATCTGCTCACTTTACTGTTTATGTATACAAAGTATTTAAATAAATTAAATTAATTGAAGTGGATGTAACTGAACATTAAATAAATTATGATGAATTAGAAAACAGATTTTTGTATTAAAGTAGAACTGAGTTTAACTCTTAAAAAACTGTGCTAAAAAATGATTTTACACGCGGCGATGTAACACCGTATTACCACGAGCAAAAGATAGAAGATGCTGAAGTTCAGACATTGAAAAAAAAACAAAGGGACATGCTGTTAAAAAATTCCTTTCTCATAATTTATAAAAATAATAAGATAAATTAGGCCGATTGTAAATAGCAAAATAAATTAAAAATCGAATCGTGACGTATTAGGGACGCGGGCGTACCTTAACTTTTGTGTGGCTGTGAAATCTACATAAAATTCAAGACTTGGTTTATCTCATATATTTTTTTCAACAAAAAAGTCATATTTTTTGGCATGATAAAAATAATATGTTTATTGGAATAAATTATGAAACCCATATTGATTCTTTTTTTTAAACAGGTATTTGAAAATATCTCGTTTAATGTAACTCGAGGTAACAGCGCCGCTCGCAGAGGAATTTTTAAGCACAGTCCTTAGAGGGTTAACTATTATTTTTTTATCATTCGCAAATAATAAGCTCTTCAATCATGAACGCCCATTTGAAAAAAAAATACATTTCGTAGAATAACAAAAAGACTGGCGCTTCAGAACTAAAAATGATTATCAAGGAGCGATTAAGTACATTCATATCTTATGAAAATAAAGTGTTGTCAAAATAAAACAAATGGAAAAAATGTTTTACCATCGTTACATATTTCTGAAAATATTAAAAAATAAAAAGAAATACGTTACTTTTGTTACAGATTGTTAAATATTATTTTATTTATTTAACTAATAACTAAAGAGCTCAATCAGTAAGAACATATAACTACTTTTGAATTACAGAAACTTGTTTTTTTCTATTAAATTTTTCTAATAAAGTTCAATGAAGAATAGTCTTGATAGAATTCTTTTTTCATAATAGACAAAATATAAACGTATTGTTTTGTACCAATGGTTCTCAATGTGGAGTTAAAACAAATGTATGTTTATTTAAATTATAGTTTAATTTATTAGCCTTTTTGGATATAGGCATTTCTAATGAAAGAAAAAAATACAAAATAAAAAAAACAATTTGTTTGTATTTAATATTGAATAAAGCAATAAACTAGTCAAAACAAAATATTAATTGGTTCGAGACTCAATTTAATCCGATTTGATAAATTATTTAATTCCTATCAGCTTTTTATTCTAAAAATACGATTTTTTTATTTATTATGAATATTTAAACCATTTTGAAGAAATTGTGCTCAAATGTCAGTAAAAATTCGTAAAATATCATAATACTAAAATTATTTACAAAAATGTTTACCAATTTGTCCATGTCTCCCGGTTATGAGAAAAACCCGTCTCTTTGTCAAAACGCTAATGATAGCATGTGAATAAGCGAATAAAACTTAAAAAAATCGAAACTCTTTTGTTTTCCACAATAAGAGTGCAATGTAATTAAGTAGTTTTAGCTTTTTGTTATTGTTATATTAGTGAAAACTATGTATACTTTAAAAGATAATAAAATCTCCATCTTATAACAGGGTGAGCCATGTTAAATAGAGACTATCCTAAACAGAGACCGCTCCTTTTTCATTCTCTTTTCACTTGTTTTATAAAAATTCCCTGTTATAAAATATGTATACTTCTATTCTGCAATAACTTTATATAATAAAATATAAAATTAAATTAAAGTAAGCATTTATTGATCACATAAAATTGCGTATTTCTATGTAGCGTTACGTCTCGTCGTAATAAAATTATGTTAGATAATGAAACCATAAAAATAAATTACCGAATTATTACAAATTGAAATGCCATTTTTGCGCTTGTCAAATGTATATTTAATCATAGGCCGTAAATTTTAATCCATTCATTATTTACACAAGTGTGTTAAACTTTCAATCATATTTTTTTAATTAAAAATAATAATCTGAACATCAAGAGATGTCACGACTATTGAAAGGTTGAGAATCTGTATTTTAGACTGAATTCTAGTTCGCGTTGAGAAGTTCCTTCAATACTTTAATTTTCACAAAGCTCTAGCGGACGCTACCGCAGCCTTCCGAGCATTATCCACGGAGGCTATACTAGCGACAAGGGAGAGGACTGTGGCTTGAATTAACTGGAAGGCTTCTATGAGAGACGGGTCATATTTGAACCAGGTATAGCCTACCCACTGGCTCCCAATGGTGACAAGAGGATTTGCGATTTTCAGCACGACTTTGTCATGTACTTTTTCATTTTGGGTTCAGAAAAGTAAAATGGCTTTCTAGTATTACACAGTATTATATATATGTGGTGTATTTCAAGGGTTTGGTAATCTTTTCTGAGCTAAATTTTCATTTTGATGGTTTTTAAATCAAATATTCCGTCCTTCAATGTCTATTGGGTACATTTTTGCGAAAGTTTAATGAACCAAAAAATACTTTGTTCTCAAATGTATAATATTATTTTAATAAGATCGTAAAACTTACAGGAATTTTTATTACTAAGCGAAATATTTAAATTTCAAAGGGCATTTTCAACGAGTTTTAAAAAAACGGGGAGAAGCGGGGTTTGAACCTCCAACCACAATCTGGTTCATTATAATTTTTTTGTACTTAAGTATTTTTTTTTTTTAATAGTGACGATTGTTGTATACATGTTTTGTACTGTTTATTATTGTGTGTGGACATAGAAATCGAAATGATGTAGAAAGCTTTTGTATTTATTTGAAATAACGAATACATATGCATTTGAGTTAACGATTTAATCAGGAATATTATGAAGAAATAACAAATAATTCAACTTGTATAAAATGTAATAATAACTGTTATAAATGTTACTTTATTTGAAAGAATACGCAAGGAAAATATAAAGTTTCCTTTAATAAAAAGATGGGGTGTTATATTATTTATTAATTGTATAATGGGATTAATTTTTATTTTCTAATCCATAACACACAAAACTCAAAAAATTTTCTCATATCTAAATTTTGCTCAACAAAGTTTGGCAAAAAGTGTCTGGAAAATATTGGCCATTCTCAATTTAATAAATTGCCCTAAAAACAAAAAACAAGAAATCGAATAGTAAATCTCAGTGTAGAAATTAAAAAAATATGACTCGAATCTTTTTAATGGAATTTATATAAATAGCGTATAAAACTTTGTTTTATCAACAGTATTTTTAGGTTTCCCATTTTTTTTTAGACAAGGAATTGAAGGAATATAGTTGTTCAAATATAGAAAGAATGTTGAATGTTACACAGTGTGTAAAGTGGTAACTTAAACTAGCTAATGACGGGTCGTAAGCGCTGTCAATGCCTAGACTTCCATATTCCCTCCTCAAAAATGTTTAACTCTATGTTGCAACAAATTTAAACAGAATTATCTATATAGGTACGAGTACATTTATTATTGAAATTTTTTTTTATAAAATCTAACAAAATTACACCAATTTTCATTAAAATAAAATTGTACTTTGCCGACAATTGAAGATAATTCTGTTGACTGCCCATTTTTTTGGAGCTTAGAAATTATCAAATAATTATGTAGTGGAAAAACACCTCATTTAATAAAAAAATCTGCCAACATAAGTAGGTAAGTATTGCGTTTATTATTATAAAAGCTAACTTATAAAGTGACATTTTCGCAACGTTATACCTCAAGGGCGCTGTACAAAGTTATTAAATAAATAAATAAAGTTATGTTATTTATTGACAATTTAACGTAGTTATGCAGAAAACAGCGAGGCCACAATTTCGAAAAAAATCAACATTTGTGTAATCAAGTGCAATAAGGTCAATTTTATGGTTTTCTTGAAACAGATCAGCCACTTTAATACAAAAAACTAGAATAATCACGTTCTGAAAGTAGAATTGATCACAAAAACGGTATTTCTCAATTTGGAGACAATACCCAAAACACTAGAAAAATCTTCCGGTATAGATAAATACTTCAGGAAATCCAGTTCTCTAAAATAAATTTAAGAAGATTTAATTTTAATTTTATAAACTCATTACTTTAGAAACACCTGCTGTAAAAAAAAATATTTTTTAATACATTGTGTCAGCTCATATACTTAATGTCTGAATGAGGTATCATTCGATATAAGATCTGGCTGTGTTCTACAAAATGCATATTTAAGTTCTTGTGATCGGCCAGATTATAAAAATTATTAAAACTGGTTAAACTGGTTAAATACAAAGTTTAACCATTTTTCGTAATATTTCGTAGGAAACAATTGTCAAAGTAGATTACACTCCAACTGAGATTTAATTATTCATTATTTTCACAAAAATGACATTTTTCTATGGCTGGCTGCTTTTTGCACAATTATGTTTAATTCTTGATGTTAATTAATTTAACTTTTTGTAAATAACGTTATTTGTACATTGGCGGGCTTATTGCCAAAAGGCAATTTCTTCCAACCAACCAGTAAAATTATAGTTTTATTTTTATAATTCAAATTAAATAACATATTCAATAGAAAATAAAGATTAAAAAGCTAAAGAAATATGAAAATAGAAATAAACTTATTCGTTTATAAATTACCTTATATCAAAACTGTTGCTCAATGGGAAAAAGGGAAAAAAGAGGAAAGAGGAAAGGAGGAGAGATTAAGGAAGAGAAAGGAGATGTAATGTAATGATGTAATAATTTATATTTGAAATTAGTTACCAATTAATGTAATGATGTTATAACTTATATTTAAATATTGTTTACGAATTAAAAAAACTTGGTACACTTTCACTTATTTATTTGACCAATTATCGCTTTCACTCGCTAATAAACATCTTATTTATTAAGTCCAACAAATTTAAATTTATTTTTTTTAATATGTAATTTTAATAAAATAATTAACTTGGTTATCACATATTACGGATTTATTCAAATGATTTAGAGAACAAGTGGGTTTAACGATTTTTCCGGAACATCACTTCACCCTCACAGTTTTGCGCTTCTGCTGCGAGAGTTTTCCATGCCATGGGCCTGCGACCTCAAATGCGCGTTCACCGAATTTAGTGCCCCGTTTATCGTTTATTCACTGAAGTAGGTACTAGATATAAAACGTCTAGAAAATGTATTCATATTTCGATATCTAGAATGATGCACAGAGTGTAAGAGGTCGCATAAACCAGCCATTGGCAGTTGATTAGCCCTTTTAATTTATTTTTGCTTTCTTTAGTTAGTTCATATCGTATTCAGAAGAAATGTACACTTTTAATAACATTTTACTTATAAATAAGTGAAATTAATTGAAAATTATTCAATTCTTATGCCTAGATGTCTATATTTCCCTGCGGTTAAAAAAACATATATTTAAAAAAAAAATTAAGTTTGTCCAAATGTTTGTCGACAAAAGACTGAATTTCACCCCCTCGGGAGTCATTAAGATTGACAAATTACAACAGGGATGGAGAATACCTTAGAAAGGGAATATGGAAGTCTAGGCATTTACAGAGCTTATGACCTGTCATTGGCTGGTTAGGGTGGCCATTTTACACACTGAGTAACATTCACCATTTTGCCTATGTTTTAATATCCATATTTCTTCATTTCTTCCATTTGTTGATTTTAGAGAAGGTAAAGAGATGAAACCTTTATTGTTGTGAATAAATTCATCTGACTAAATATAGGCAAAATAGTGAATGTTACACAGTGTGTAAAGTGGCCACTTAAATCAGCCAATGACAAGTCATAAGCCCTGTAAATGCCTAGACTTCCATATTCCCTTTCTAAGGTATTCTTCATCCCTGTTGTAATTTGTCAATATTTTTAAACGATAAAATGCTTTTAAGATTACATTCTTAGCAGCGTTAAATAGTGTAGACTATTTTTCTGACGATTTTTGTCTTCTCGGAGCGGATATATCTAATAAATCTGAATGGAGAAGGTAAATAGATGACTGTTAACCTAAACAAATATTCAATATAAAGCATTGTTACATATAAGCCATTAATTAATTTTTTTCTTTAAAGTTTTGTCAATGTTTTTTTTTAAGATTGGTTTAGAAATCTTATTGAAAATTTTAGGAATTGTATAATTAAATATTCTTGGGCAATACTTGTTTACAAACCTCGGTACTGAAAAGCCTTTACGTTGTGCTAGCTTTGTATTATTTGTATGTATATATGTATATACCTTGTCAGAGATAAAGTGAGTGGTGTTAGCGAGGTGGTGTTTTGTCATTTGAGAGAATATAAAAATATTTAAACGAATGATCGTGGATCGCCTAGCTCTCGCTCTTTGCTGTGTTGCCTACGGTTGCGATACCCTTCTGATACCACAACTTGCATTTAACTTAGTGTGGCTCTACATAAATAGATGCAAAAAAAGTATGTGAAAACATACGCAGTAAGTTCTAGGTTGTACTTTACTATAGGGACGATAAATAATTTTTTTTTCTTGAATTTTTTGGATGTTAATTGTTAAAACAGCACCTTTGTTGGTTGTGTACCGCCAGTTTAAGGATTAAATTTGTATATTTAACTTAAAACTTTAAGATGACAGGTGATCCATAGACAAACTTCTAAAATTTATGATTTTTATGATTCACATAATCAATTATATTGGTTTCAAACTTATTAACAAAAGCAAAAAAGTTACAAGTCCAAGCTTAATTATTAGTAACTTATTTGATAAATTGGATGGTACTTAAGAATTAAACTTAAATTTTCCTTCTTTTAAAAAACATGCACTATCCTGGATTCAAACTAAAAATATGAACTCTTTTTTTCTATGATTTATTTTGTTGCCCTTTAATAATAAGGAATATTTTTGTGTTTTTTTAAATATATTTTTTATTTCCTTTTTTGATTACCAAAAAAAGTACCATATTATCTTTTACAGAATAAAAGTTTTTTTCTTTCTTATGTTGCACAAAAATATTATAACTGTCAATTATTTATTATAGGAGCAAAAAATCATTGACATTTTCTTGTATACACACGAGCAGGCCATACCTTTGTGCGATTTTTTTGTTTACTTTTTTTACTATTAATATGGATTTCATTGCTATGTTATTTAGTTTTATTTTCTAATACTGCGTTTTATTGCTTATGTTTATTGTAAAAAAACTATAAATTTAAAAATAAAAAAAAACTGTTTAATTGTTTCGTTTTTCATCGTTGGATTGTAAATTGTAAGTTAAGTATTTATTCATCACACACGTTTGCAATGTTCGATTATGAAATCAAAGAAAAGCAATTTCTTTTTAATTAACACTTATTATTTAAAATGCACGAATAAGTCTTCTGAAATAAGATTTCATTTAAATGGTGGATGGTACGCAGGCGCTTAAGTGAATTCAATTTTCTGTCTGATGAAAATGTTTTCTAAACGTAAGCTAAGAGAAACGGGACACAGCTATCATGCAGACATTCCTACAACTTAGTGCATGCCAAGTAACTAAACGCGGGAAAACTCAAGCAAAACTCTTTTTAATTAGAGTGAAAACAAACAAGAAACTTCAGCACGGTGCTGACCAAGTGGGGAATTTGCACTTTGAAGATTTAAATTAATTCCATTTTGCACAGCGGTGCCTGGCCGCTGCTCTTATTTTATTTATTTCCCCTTTAAAACAAATTATTTGAAAAAGGGCTTTAATATAAAAAAAACACAATTAAAATCAGAATATAAACTTTGTTTCAAATTATTTTATATTTTTTTTATTACCGAAAGTTTTCGAAGCTACACAAACTTTTATATCAAGATGCATTGATTAATCACGTAATTATTATTATTATAATTTTATTTTATAACTTTAACATTATGGACACCACCGGTAACATCGAACGCCAGGCAGTCCACAACACGCCACCAGCCGCTGCAAAACAAAAATCAGTGAATCCAGACTTTTTCCTATTAGCGCTGGCAGTTTACGTCTTGCACAAAGTCGTAACTAATACAAAATAGTTTCATAAATCCACTTTTTACGCGTTTTTAGTATGTAAAAAATAATGGCTGAAAGGTCAAACCACTCTAAAACATCACTTCATAGCACTGCGCGGCGCGTTTTGGCAACATGAAATATTCTTTGCAATGGTTTGAATTAAACATCCGCACTGCAACTGCGCTACACTGCGTGGCACTTCATCCAAAATCGCGCAGTGCTGCTGAAGTGTAGCAACGCTGTAGTTTGATTGGACCCTCAGGCGATTCGCAGTAAATAAACTTTGAACGTTGGGCTAAATAAATACGTCTAAATTTTTATTTTCAGATTCAGATTTATTCCCTATTACAGGAAAAAGTATACATTGAAATATTCGAAGCCTCACAGATATTCGAGAAATCTCGATTTCCTTTAAGCGGTGACAAATTCAAGACATGTTTTTAACCACCCTGAAAATTCCCGAAAAATCCGGTATAAGGGGTTGAATAAACAAACAGTGCCCCTTGTCTATTTAGTATTCCTGAAGCCCGGAGGCTTTGATCACCGGAGCCTTGTGAACGATCAAGATATCGCAGTTGCTCACTGGGTAACATCCATCCAAAGGGCGGCGTTAGGGATGATTTCACCGCGTCACGTGGTGATGGATGGAAGTTTCTAAGGAATCAATTTTCACCCCTTCATGGTGACGATGCTTAAGTGGGAAATTTCGACGAAAATTTAAATTTTCTACTCGTCTTTTATTTTAAAAACGAACAATTAAATTTGTAAGACCAACAAGAGATCCGAAAATGCTGGAGATTCATTTTAGTAATCTAATTCATCAGCATTCCTTTTCCACACCTAGTGGTGCTTAGGGCATTACATAAGTACTCTTATCGCAGCGAAGCATGATCATTTATTAGATTTATTATGGCAAAATTATCAGTTTTATGCTTAAGGTGCCATTCTAGCGACTATGATGTATTCCAGTGTAAAAACACCTTAATAAGAAATATTTTATGTCAACCACGATAATAATCGAATCCGAGTCCCCTTGCATCGAAGGCAAATGCTTATACTCTTATTAGTAAAGAGTCTCCGTGGTGAAATGGCTAAGACATTTAAATCATACATGGAAGGTTTTGGGTTCGATTCCCGAGGAAACGTAAAAATATAAACAGAATTTTCTCAAGCCTGGGTGTCCTGTGCTGTAATTCATCACTGTGATAAGGCCTCATACCCTGTTGTGATGCAATGAAAAATAAGAAAAAAAAAGGAAGAAGATGAAGGAAGGGGTGTAAGTCTTTTAGGTATACAACCCATAAAATATTTTTAGTGCATGTTGGGGTTGCTTATTAAAATGCATGGCATTTCGGTTTAATATTTTGGTGCAACAACTATGGTGAAGGTGTATAGTGGGTTTTGCATGTTAGTTTAATTGGTATTTTGACGAAAAGACGGGTACTTCTCGAAACCGGTAGACATAGGAGCGTCGGTAAGTAGTTATTTATAAATTTATTTTTTTATTTATACATTTTATCATAAATACAATTTTATGTTCACTTTTTTCAGCTATCAAGGGTACATACCCCGTTCCAAGCTAGGCATTTTCATTTTCATACACGATAATAGTGTACAAGTTAATAGAAAGCACATACTAATAAAATATAATCATACACGTTTACACATTTTGATACATATACATCCACACATACACATACTCACATAACACATACACATATATACATTCATACACATATATACACATATATATATCTCTTCAATATCCGTGTCTGATATCTGAGGATGGTTATTACGCCTGACTCCAGGCATGGCTCGTCTGTAGACAGTCCCTCTCCATCTGAAACGGTCTTGTGGTCTTCAATAGGCATTCGTCAGTGATGATTCTGATAACTCAGTGACTGTGCCGCTCCATCTTGTTGGTTGACGTCCACGCGACCTTGTCCCTTCGACACTTCCCAGGAAAATAGTTTTCTCCAAACCATCAGAGTCTTCCCTGGAAATATGCCCAAAGATCTGCAGGATTCTTTTTCGCTTATGGGTATCAGTCTTTCTCTTATGTCCAGTTCCTGGAGAATAGATGCAATTGTACGTCTGGCCGTCCACTTAATCCGCAACACTCGCCTATATATATATATATACACATTTATAAATATATACAAATACCTAATAACATTTAGAAACAGGTATTTAGATACAAACCAAAGTTATAATTAGAAATCAAACACTGATTTGAGTCTACTGAACACTTTATTTTATTTTTACAAATATAAACATATAAAAATAAAAACTTCGTGACAATTGTTTCGCCTTATTAGGGCATTTTCAAACGAATGTGAAGATTATTTGGATTGAATGTCCTTATATAGTTATATAATTCAAGGTACTTAAGAAGAAAATAAAAATAATCTTATGAACTATAGCATGTACATTAATCATAATTGAGGGAAAAACCGATGGTTAAGTGTGAGGCTAAGTGTTTAATAGGTAATGGGGAATTTAGGTATTTATATTTGAATTTCGGGGAAAATATAACAAAGTAAGTATTAATTGACATACAAGTGTGTATTGTGAGATAATTAATGAAGCCTTATAGTTTTTACATTTATGCTTATATCAATTTCCTCATAATATTTCAATCATGTTTTAAAATTAAAATGAACATCAACCTGTTTTAATATTATTGATATTTTTTCGACAACAATCTAAATTTACAAAACTATAAAGCTTCATTATTTATCTCATTCATACATGTCAAGTAAAGCATTATCAACTCAATCAAGAAAGAAGTGCTGCGTTGCTTTGGACATGTAGAACGAAGAGACATAAAAAAAACGATCTACGTTGCGAATGTTGACGAATGCAGAAAACGAGGAAACCCGAGAAAGACAGGGCACGATCGAATCCAGCAAATGCTTGAATATGGAGATGAACAGTCGGCGATGGACGTCTGATACATCGAGAGCCTGATGACTTGTTAAGTAGGCAAGCGTGGTTACGGCTCACAGGAGGCATCCGCAATATTTATCCTAGCTAACCGTATGGCTTCCGCTTAGTGACAGTTGTCACCGGAATTCGCTGCGTCTGTTCCTCACAAAGTCAAACCACCACTCGCCCAAAATTCTTCTGAAACACCTATTCTCAACACTCAGTACTTGGCTGTTTTGAGCCCTAGTGAAGGGCCACGATTCACATTTGTAGAGGAGAATAGGTGTTACTCTCGCGTTATTTCGGTAGCATTTGGTTATCAATTAGTTCTTTTCTGATCTCCAGACAGCTTTTGTACTGTAGAATGTGGCGCCTGCTACTCCTAGCCGCACTTCTTATTCTTTTTTATGAGAATACAATTTATCCATAAATCTAGTACATAATATTTTAAATAATTTGTGCAATGATTATTATTCATTTACATAATTATTATTTATTTTAATCCATTTATGTGTTTAATTTTGTAAATGTCACGTGTAAACTTATTTAACTAAAAACAACTTATCAGAAATTTAAACAAATTAATTTTCCGTTCTAATTTGCAACAAATACCGCAATTTTCATCCCCTGACGTTCGATAATTGATATAAAGAGTACCTCAGAATGCCACAAACTTAATCAAGATGAATTGCTTTTTTTGTGTTCTTGTATCGTGTTTCATGGTCCTTGGCACCTCAGAGGGGCGATTAATTATTTTAAGTAACTTCTTACGCCCTCAACCTTCGTGGTTTTTGAACAAATGCTTAAGGGGTGAAATGAAGCCAAGTAACTTGGGCACGAAAATATTTTCATTACAATTTTGCTTCTACCAAATGGAAAACATAAACTCGTTTGGTGAAAGAATTTAGTATTTAAGGACGCGGAAAATAGTTTCACCTGAAAATCATAAACACATGTTTTTTCACTAACAAATGTATGCTATTTATTTAATGTCATACGGAAATAAAGCAAATAAAACAGTATTTTGACATTTATAATATTGTGAAAAATTTTTCATTAAAATTCAAATTAATTTATTTACCAAAGTAACATTTTAAATATTCAAGACGTTTAATTTGGAGATTATATCAAACCAGGAACCCTTAAGCAATGATTTGATATTATTAAGGGATTATACTCTCCAATAGCTAGAGTATTTGCTCCGTAACAAAGTTTCCATAAAGTGAATGATTTCGATCTCCGAAGTGATAATGTTTAGCTGCCTAACAGTTCTTCCAATTGACATAACCAGAAGCAGGTTGGTTCTGGAAACCAGGAAGTAAAACAGTCGATGCTCACGCTTTCGGAGATCACTTTGAGTTAAACATGTTAATTTTAAAAATCGCGGTTCTCGTTCCCTAGCTCAAACATTTGCCTCACGTACTGAGTATTTCAGGGTTAATTACTGGTAGGATAATGATAGTTAAATGTGAGATTCCTGAAGCATCGATATTCTGTGCTGTAATTAATTTTGATTTGACCCCTTCACCCGTCGCGTTGTGGCGTCATCCTTTCAAAGTAACCATGGTAATAAAAATTGATCATTTAGAGAAGAACAGTTATTTGTGTTTTGTCGGTTTTTATGATGAAAGGCGCTTTTTTAATACGACATTTAAATTAGATTTTAAACTCAAATCATACACGCAATCAAGACATTTAGGTAATTTGGCATCATCAAATGCTTGTGTAAAGGATTTTTGATGGCATTTTGAGGAAAAATGTCAAATGTTTAAGCTTTTTTGTAACGGGCTTAGTATCAGTAATTTAAGTATTTTTTTCTGGTAATGTAGCCCATAATTGTCGTAACAATGGAATTCTTACTTCAAAATTCATAAATTTTGACATAGAACCGATCGAAAAATCACTATTTGTATTTTATGTAAAGCATTCATCAAAATTGTTTTGTGATTACAACAATAATTATCATAATATATTTTTTAGTAAAAAAAAAACGCCGGACCTCAAAAACTCTTTTAGAATACAATAAAAATGGAAAAAGTTGGTGAATATTTTATATACATACAACTTATTTTTCATAAAAGTACGTAAGATGATTAATGTTTGCTCTTGTGCCGCGTCTCTGTGATGTCACACTAGTCTATATACGATACAAGACTTGATATATCTCTCTTATGTTTTTCAACTATGAAATTGTACTTTTTGTAATCTACAAATGGACACTCCGAATTTGGAATGTAAAATTTGTATAACTATGCTGGATAAAAAGTATTTATCCTCGCTACGCGTAGAACGATTTTGACGCCAATACAACAATAAATCTGTATGAGAGAGAGCATGAAGAAAGGGATCATTGCAAGAAAGACAGAGACGCTGTTCTGTGGCCGGTGTTTGTGTGAAAAAATATTCAGTCGGTTATTGACAGTGATGGGGGATGCACGCATGCACGTAAGATGACCGGCGTATTTATATTAATTCTGATATAACGAGGCTTAATTTTATAATTAATTTTTATAAATTATGGAAAAGGAATTATTTAACAGTACATTTCCATGTTTTTTTTTTTAATGTCTGAACTTGAGAATATTTCGTATTTTGCTTGTTGTAACACGATGTTACATCACCGCGCGCAAAAGAATTGTTAACCACAGTCTTTTAAGAGTTTAACGAAATACTATTTTTTTCTCAGTAGAATAAAATACAACAAATAAAAAAATAGGTTTTTAGCGCTGACGTAGAATAAATAAACACATTACTCCCATATAAGCTACAGCTGAGATAAAGCAAATATGGCATTACCCTCAAAAATCAGAAATAAAAGATATCCAATGAAGACACACATACCATTAATGTAAGAAATAAATAAATACTTATTTATTTACGTTGAATTGTTGACCATATTAACAACACTAGCTGAAAGTTGTCACTGTTATTATTTGTGTACTTTCAAATGGCAAAAAACCTATTTAACTATTTTACTGTGTAAAAAAACTCCTCCGAGTCACTGTGTGGTTACCTGAGGTTCAATTTTTTTAGATGATTTTACAGTCAAGTTGCGTGGACACTACGTGAGTTAGAGAAGAAAGAAATTTTGGATGGATATCAAAAGGGTACTTTGAGAATAAGAACGATATTTTAAAGTTAACTTGAATAATATGAAATATTTTGTGGTAATAATTATTACGTCAGCTACATTACAGTGTGAGGCAGGTTAAAAATATGACTAATTATCCAATTAGTTAATTAAAAGGATTGTTTTAAAGTATCAAATAATATATCTGTATACTTTTCTAGAGTTTAAGCGTAGTTTATACATTTTTTTATCACACACAGTGGAATGATTATTCGTAGCACCCGTGAGATCATCATGAAAATCAGTTTGAAAAATACCCAAAAGCATTGACCCACTAATTAAAAGGCCATTTTTTTCACGTCCGTAGTGTATATTTAATTAAACGTATTTGGTTTTGATTTAAAATATTATTTCTAATAACTTGAGAATACACAATTGATCCTACCCTTAAGAGACTTTCCGTTCTGGAATTAAATGCTTTTTTATTTGTCATGTAATTAGCTGGCTTGGAATCGTTAGCGTTAAATGTCGCAAGAATGCAGCGTCGAACAAAAGGCAACCCTTACTGCAGATGAAAAAAAAAGTCGAGACCCTGAAACGCGTAGGTAGCAATATAAATAATTAAAAGCCTCATTTGACTTCAGTAAAAACATTAATTAATGCGGTCGTTGTGTTAAGTAATTATAAAACTGTCAGTAACGAATTGCTTTGGGTACTCTTTGTTACTTCGTGCAAATTTTTCAGCGTTACAGTTTTGAGCAAAAAAATAGCTTGAGAGCTTGTGTTTCAACGAGAAAGTTAAGTGTTTTTCAAAATTGGGTTTAAAAGTGTGTTTTTTGACAAAATAATAACGACAGTTAATTGCTAAACGTAATTTAATTTGTACGAATGAAAATAATAGTAACACGCTAATGCATTCCAAATACACGTTGTGACGAGTCATTTTAGATGCGTAGGAACGTTTTTTCAATAAACCCCGTCACTGACAGCACAAAAGATTTTTTATAACAAACCTGCGTTGTAGGAGCAGAATTTTGGCAACACCGCGCCGTTTGATTTTTTATTCTCTCTCGAAAAAAGAAGCGGTTGCAGTACTTTGTTGGTTAGAAGCTAAAATGTAATCGGAAATAAGTAATAGTGAGGCGTCCGCACGCTGAAGTTAGTCTTACACATTTGAAATATTTAAAGCATTAGCTTTGCGGTCAAATATTTTACTAAATGTTATTGAATATTTGTATATGACCACTTACCGACTTTTCTATGTCTACGGGCTTCGAGACGTACCCGTCTTTTCCGTTTAATCAGCTCATGTTTGTCCTAATCAGTGCATGTGCTTATTAAAATGCATGTCGTGTTGGTTTTATATTTTTGTGCAACAACTATGGTGAAGGTGTATAGTAGGTTTTGCATGTTGGTTTAATTGGTGTCCTGATGAAGAAACGGGTACGTTTTGAAACTGGTGGACATAAAGAAGTCGGTAAGTGGTTTTATACAAATATTTAATAACATTTACATTAATATTTAATTTTAATAATGCAGTTCTCCAAAATTGATTTCTTGACAAATTTTGTGTTTTATTTGTCATCTGGGCCTCCACAAAACCCCTAAAAATTTTATATTCCTTTTTTATTATGCGAAATCACCAAAATATTACATTTTTAGTCATTAAATCATATTTTATAGGTTGAATTGACGATTTAAACATATAACATGGCACTCAGCACGTGTCAAGGGGGGAACAGTTCCATATAAACAAACTCCAACCTCAAATTCTACAAACTGTCAAGTTATTGTCATTCCATGATGTTGTAAGATCTTTTTTGATGTAAAACTTTGAAGGTTTGGGAAGAGATGCAAGACAAATTCCCCAAATTTCGTCGATGTACACAAATCATCAATCCGCCACATGTGTTTTCATCATACAAAGAGTTAAATAACATCTGACTCTCCAGTTTTACCATATGTTTGAACCAAATTCTTTTAACAATATTTTGAGAATGTCCAAATTTTTGTAGACATGGACTGGATTCAACTCCCTGGGGAGCTGTTGTAAAATGTTTATTTAAACAGCTCCCCAGGGAGTTGAATCCAGTCCTTGTCTACAAAAATTTGGACAAACTCAAAATATTGTTGACAAATTACCTGGTCCATGAAGAAGTATAGAAATTGAAAAAATAATATTTTTAGGCGTTGCCTAGTATGTAGGTGAAATAATTCAATTAAATAATTCTCACCCGCATAAATTAAAGTTTCAGCTCTTTAACTTCACAAACATCAACAGATGAAAGAATTGAAGGAATAGAGATGTTCAAATATAGGCAGAATGGTGAATGTTACACAGTGTGTAAAGTGGCCACTTAAACCAGCTATTGACAGGTCATAAGCCCTGTAGATGCCTAGACTTATATATTACCTTCTCTTGAATGTTCTTCAAATTCTTTTAGAAACTTAAATTATGTTAACTTGCGAAAATTCTTTTAAATAGAATAATAGTTTCATTTGGTAAAATTTTAATGAATTATTTCAGATGATTTTCTACCTTAGTTGAGATAAATTCAGTTAGATATTTAGCAAATGCAATAATTTTATTTGTTCAATAGGTCAAAGTTATGATAACTTCATCAGTATATTTTTAAAGGCAATTTGTAATATTTATGAATGTATTTTTTATTAAATGCATGGTATATTGATGATGGGGTTTAAGGTCACATTTTTAAATGTGAATTATTCTTGTTTGTAATCAATTGATTTATTTTTAATATCAATTAATTTGTGATTTCTTTACGGCAAATGAATGCAATTTTATAGAATAATAAGTGCCGATTTTCAAGGAATATGCTTATCTATAATATTTATTTTTATCTTTTTGAACAAACGTTATTCAGTTGTTATGATAGGGATGTATTTAATGCTATAAGACTATAAATATAATTAAAAAGCAATTGTTAACTTACTACAATCTTTTATTTCATTGATTCGGAGGTAATGCAAAATCTAAAAATAATTGGAGTTAACTGGAACTCAGTAAATTTAGTAGCTAATGACGTTATAAATAAATTGAAATTATGGTTTGACAAAAATATATTATCTTTAAATACGGAAAAGACAAAAATCATTCTATTTTTTATTAACAAAACAAATTAAGATTCAGTAGTAAAAAATAATTAGTCACCAAAGCAATTGTAACAAAACTTACTGCGATCTTAGATGTTCAGTACTTGATATAACAGAAAAAATTAAATATCTCGGTGTATACATAGACCAAAACTTAAAATGTAAAGACCATACTAGTGTATTTTTTTTTTATCAATATTCCTACAGAGATGAGGTAGAATTTTTTTCAAATTCAGGATTATCGATATTCGAGCGTTTACAGGGCTTATGACCTGTCATTGGCTGGGTTGAGTGGCCATTTTACGTTTCACAACATTCCCCATTCCGCTTATTACCATACTACCATACTAGTGAACTAGTGAAACAAATTTGAAAGTGTATATACATATTTATTAGATTAAGAAATATTTTTAAAATCAATTATTTAATAATCGCTCATTACTCAATTGTACAATCTTTGTTACAATATGGTATTGTAGAGTGGGGTGATTCATACGCATATATTTAACCCTCTTAAATTAGTACAAAGATTAATTATTAAAGAAACTCTCAACATGCAATACGGAAAGTCCATTTAAAATATTTAAGGTTCATACTGTAGACACTCAAGAAAATAAATTCTATTAAACAAATATAAAAAAAGAAAAAAATAAAAGAATTTGAAATGAATAAGTCACTCAGATACCAACATAATATTAAATTTCTTAAATTTCACATAAGTTATGGTCGAAATAGCTTTGTCTTCAAAGGTGTAAAAAATAATGTTTCAACGCAAATTTGAACAAACTCAAAATATTGAAATCAAATTGAACCAACAATGTCGTAAATATGAAACTAGGGATGAAAAAATGATGAGATAATGATAAGAAAAAAAACTCTCAAAGAAGAGTCTCAAAATTCATTGTGGATTGACAATCATAAGAGATTGAATCTGTACAATGAGTTACCTGAAGAACTAAATTGAAAGCACTGAAATATATATATATATTTTTTTTTAAATGTATTTTTGAGTAATTTCGATACAAATTTTAATGTAAATAAAAGTTTTGCTATTATGAACTAACTAAATAAAGCATAAATAAACAGGTAAATGGAAAAAAAACTTTTTTGTACTACAGAAACATGAAAAGAGAAATAAGAGATAATAAAAAAATGAATGAATGAACAAAAATGTATGTTTCAGTTGAAAAATAAATTAAAATATTACGCTGTATTAACGCCATATAAACAGTTCAAATGTTTTAAGAAATTACTTTAATTTTATTCTTATTTAAAAAAATCGAGCAATCAAGAATTGTTTCCCGCGATAAATTTATTAAGTGAACATTTAAGCCCCCTCAATTTTAAGGCTTTATTAAAAGGAATGATGAATAAAAGACCCCCCTTCAAGTATAAAGAGCAAAAAGCTGTTTACCTTACCATACAGTAGCGAGCTTTTCTTCGTTTTTCGTTAAGCTCGGACTTTATCGGGGTTCTAAATCTTGATCAAGGAATGGAAAAGTTTCGAGAAAATCGCCGAATATATAAACTGAAAAAAGGAAAACCCAGGCATTCAATATTGATTGTGACAATGCAATACTTCCTTCTTATACTTTATATACGAGATACATCCTTATATGTTTACCTATTTGTCTCAATCCACACCCTTCGCATCCCTTAAAGGTACCTTTATCATAGAAATGTTGAACTACTTGACGGATCCCGTAATGTTTATTTTATGATTTCATACCCTCAGGTGATTTTGACAGGTTTGTTCAGACTACATTGTTTGTGTAAATACACCCCTGTCTTTTGAAAATTGAAAACTCAAACCCTTATTGCCGCCGGTTATATTAAAAAAAATAAAACCATTTTTTTAAGCGCATTTTTAAGTCGTTGATCATTACAGTGGAGCATACATGATAATTATTCATTTCTTCTGCACTTCTGAAGTCTTTATCTTTTAGTGACTATTTTGACATTGGTGCATATGGCACCGCAATGGTAATTTAATCGCAGCGTATCTGTATTGATTTTATTACATAGAAGGTAAGGTAATCAGTGTAACGTTTCGGGTACCAGTCCAGGGAACAATGCAATATTGTTTTGTCAAACCATCTAAAATACTATTTTTTTACATTTCTTCTGCCAAGAATCGAATTTGCTACTTAATGTATGATAGACGAATGCGCCAATCACAACACTACGAGGCAGACCAATATTAACTTTTTAGTTATGATTTGTTAATTTCTTACTTAAACTAATATTGTTTTAGTGAACAGTTTTCATTCTCAAAAAGTCAACTTATTTTTATACTAAATATATTGATTAAAAAATACTGGCATCAATTATGTAAGTTATTTTTTTCTGCTTATAGTTTAGTGAAGGATTTATAAATCCGATATTATAACCGATATTCATTTTTCACGGAGGTCTCCTACAAGAGGTAATAAGAGGGTTTCCGAGGGGATAAACTACAGGAGATACCCTCGCCGAGAATACCTGGAAAATTTATGCAAAAATATGAACTGCAGATCATATGTAGACCTTAAGACGGCCGCACATGAGAGACCGTAGTGATAGAGAGGATGCAGAGGTTTGCTGCATAATAATCTATGTTAGAGGATTGAAATTTTCAGTTATGTTGTTTAATGCTATGGTTGAGTTGGACAATAACGACACCCTCATTTGTGATAAAAGCACTGTAGTGATTTTTTTTATATTAGTGTTAATGTAATCCGTTGGACTATTCAGTTTTATCAGGTCATGGTGAATTTAATATATATTTGTTAAGTAATTATTGTTAATCCCCCTTTGTGCTGCCGTGGATATCCAAATCAATATTTTGAACACATCCTGGGGTCCTGTCCTTTTTCTCTCTTTGTGAATACCAAATGAATTTCTTTCCTAGTATCCGTGGCCCTTTTATAGGTCCTGTCATATGTAATGATCTTGTGGTTTCCGAAAATAAATTCAAGGTTTTTAAAAAGTTTTGTAAACATGTTGGTAAATTTATAAAGTTTAATTAATTTCATCCAAGTCAATAAAAAACCACTTTTCTTTCTTCCTTAATCAAATAAATAGCATTCGACGTCTTTCTGGATAACCTTCTTCTAAAAAATTAAACCAGGGCTGCAAGATTGGAGAGAGTTTCTTTGGGCATCTTTTCTCGTTCGGCAACGAGAAATTTTTCCTTGTGTGTGGGAGCAAAAGAGACTTTTGTTCTCAAATGCGGCGTATGATACTTGTTTGTATGTGTACATCTCCCCTCCCCTCCTTGTCCTCTCTTCAAGCATTTTTATCCTCATCCCGCCCAATTTACAGTAACTTAATGTTCTTAAAATAAATATTTAAAAAATCTTTGATTATTGAGTACATAAAAATAACACATATGTATAAATTGTATGTATTTATTTGATATGTAATATATTTTCTTTACTAACTTTGTATACTATGTGGAAATCTGTTATTAGTTCTGAGTTTATACACTTTATCTATTTGTTTACTAAAAATATGTATGTAGAACTGTTGATTTCCCAAATAAAATAAAATAAAATAATGGGCAAGTTGTTGATATAAATTGAAAAAACAAAACACAATTTTATTTTTCTTTTTCCCGATTCAAATTTAAACTCTGTTTTTTGATATTCCAGTAATTAGGAGTAATTTTCATACTGATACAGATATACTTTAAAAGAGTAGGCCCTTTTTATACAACAATTTATTTGGATACTGAGAACCTAGTGTTATGCCACTGTATCAATCAGGTTAAATATTAAAAAATTAATTACAAAAATACAAATTTAGTTTTTGTTCGGATTTCCACTAGAAGTGGCATGAAAATATTTTGAGTTTGTCCAAATTTTTGTAGACAAGGACTGGATTCAACTCCCTGGGGAGCTGTTTATATTAACATATTACAACAGAGATGAACATTTAAGAAAAGGTAATATAGAAGTCTAGGCATCTACAGGGCTTATGACCTGTCAGTGGCTGGTTTAAGTGGCCACTTTACACACTGTGTAGACTTCTGCCTAGACTTCTATATTACCCTTTCTTGATATTGTTGATAAATTACCTGGTCCATGAAGAAGTATAGAAATTGAAAAAATAACATTTTCAGGCGTTGCCTAGTATGTAGGTGAAATAATTCAATTAGATGAATCTCACCTGCATAAATAAAGGTTTCAGCTCTTTTACATCACAAACATCAACAGATGAAAGAATTGAAGGAATAAAGATGTTCAAATATAGTCAGAATGGTGATATATATGGGTATGGCGAGTGTTACACAGTGTGTAAAGTGGCCACTTAAACCAGCCATTGATAGGTCATTAGCCCTGAAGATGCCTTGACTTCTATATCACCTTCTCTTAAATCTTCTTCATCTCTGTTGTAATATGTTAAGAAGTGGCATGGTTTAAAATGAAATACTTGGCTAAAAAACTCACCCCATTTTACTGTGATGAATAAAGTTACATTTATACCACTTAAGCTTAGCGGTTTCTTACACCAGACTGTTGAAACGTGGTGATACTTTAAAGTGAGAAATATTAATATCTAAACGACAGAAATTGTGATTTATAAGACACTTACTAGAACCAAAGAAAGGATTTGCAGAAAGCTGAGAAATAAACAAAATATTTTATATACTAAGTGGTTTTCGCGAGGAAAATAGTAATTTGCCAAGATTTTAAGTCCGTGAACAATGTTTAATGAGATTTTTATAGCAAAAACTTTTAATGAATGTCTTCCCCGAAAACAGTTTTTAATCCTTTTAACTTTAAATTAACTGACAGACAAATTGAGAAATAAGTTTTAATTGATGAGTCCATAAAGAAATAACTGCTATTACGTAAATTAGTTTTTTTTTTAAATATTTACAATTTTTTTCACAATCATGTTTTAATTTTTATATGATATTATTTATTGTAACAATATACGTTGTTTTTTTTATAAAACCTGTTAAGTATTACTTACATAAATATTAAAGTAATTTTACTATTTTCAAATAAAACTCTTAAAATTTTTAAACCGCCATATTAATTATTATTTACAAACTATTTATTTTTAACTGAAAAACAATTTTAATGGCCCTTATAGTATTTTTCAAATGCTGTCTTTTTTGTGTTGCATAATTATTTCTTGTTTTATATTTCAGAAAAGTTTGTAAGAATACTTAAAAGTTTATACCACGTACCAGAAAAAAATCATTAAATATATTTTAGGTAACACCTTTGGTAATTTTAAAGAAAGTTTACATTTGTCATTCATATTTCATAATAATCAATCATTTTTTAAAAAATAAAACTGTGACAAGCCATGTAATTTTTTTTAAACATTAGTTTTCTTAAACTAATTTTTAGACGATATTTTTTTGGTGATATGGGTAACCTAAATCGAAATTATTGCCCCTACAGGAAACAATTGATTTATGTACAAATTTATTGATAACCACACCACTTTCCTTGTTTGATGTATTTTCAAAGCGTAAATTATATATAGTAAACTTAATTTTTTGACGGTTTTTTTAAAACGTATTTTGTCATTATACTGTTTACTGAGATTAATTAATTGTGGTTGTTCAGAATTATAAGAATAATCAGGTAATGATAGACGATGTAAATTATTCTGAAAAATTTATTTTTTACTGACTTTAAAACATAAGAATAGTTTGCTACGATTGCTTAACCAATTAGCCAGGACTTGTTCATTAGCAAATCCGATTTATCTGCTGTTTTCGTTAAATAATATTCAATAGCGCCCTCTGTTTGCAGGTCTAGCATTCCATGCAATTTTCAGTTGTAACACATATACTGTAATACTAACATATACATGGATACTCTTTTTTAAACAAAAATTACATTCGTTCGATAAAGGATTAAAAGGTAATTAAAGTAGATTGTTTTAAGAAAAAAAGTAACAAGTAGTAATTTAATCCATGAACTTTCTACTGTTAACTTCTATTTAACAAAAACTGGAAAAAAATATTCAACTCATTTGAAAGTGTGATATTCTTGTTAGAAGTGTTTATCGTATTCAAGAAGGGTTTTTAAAATAAGATAGTGTATTAGTTGCCACTAGAGACTAACTAACTTTAGGTCAAACGATGAACTTTTGAGGGATTCACTCACGTGTAAAAGTTGTATTGTGAAGTTTTACCGAGTCAAACAAAAGTTCAACAAGATGGCTTTGTGCTGAAAAGGCTTCTCTAATTTGCAATTAAAATAGTTGGGTTAAAATAACAACAGAGCAATAAAAAAAGTGTGTTGACGATAATTCTTTAAAATTGTTGTTCCTATTCGTGTCAAGTGGTAAATATACTGTAATTTCATTAACATTTATTTCCAAAACAAAAACAGCTGCAGGGGTTTGGGAGTCATCTTGGACACAAAAATTATATTAATACTCATATACTTGTAGAAGAAATATTATTAAAATCATATATAATGTTAGGCTTACTAATGAGAGTATGTAAACCAATCAAAAATTCAAGCAATCTCATGGTAACCTCTATTAATAATACTATTAATAATACTAATAATTAATAATTATAACATTACCCTCTTTTTGAATAAATAATGGAAATAAAACAAACACCACATGTCACACAAATCACTTCACAAACCACACTTCTCGTTTAAAACTATAGATATAAATGGAGTCACTTGTTAAAAATGTTCTCGTCACATTTTGTTGCCTGTTCAGAAATTGTATTATACGAGTATATCGTGATGTGTACGTAATTGGTGCTGTGTTAGACTTTTGTTTTTTTTGGTAATAATATCTACAATATATAATATACTGTAACACAACATTAAATTTAAATAAAATATTTTTTTAAATAAGGCACTGCGTTTGTATACTTAGGCAAATCACAGTATTCTTTTATATGAAAGTAAAGAAAAATAAGTCCAGAGACATTTGAATATTACATTGAAGTGATCCAAACGCTCATTTTTGTAATTTTTTCAAGTTGACAATTATGATAAAATATTACGTTCCTAAACTATCTTATAAATCAGAATCAATCAGAATCGACCTAGCCAGAAATCTATTCCTTGTTTTTTTTTTAATTTTACCAAAAAGTAGTCATTGAGTCTAAAATACTTATCCCGGCCCCGATTACAATGAAAAGTTGACAGAATTATCTTAAATCGCCAATAAAGTGAAATTGAATTTTCTGTAAGAAAAACTACTCATAGGTAGAATTCTTTTCAAACATGTTCAATTGTTACCGACGAAAAAGCTTAAATTATTGTATGAATACATATTTGTGTACAAAAAACTCAATTTCACTTTGAAGACAATTTAAGGTCACTCTGTTTTTTTTCATTGGGCTCTTCTTTGGCCATTGTAAAACAATAAAATGGGAGTGTGAAAATCCAAGAGAAGTTATTACGTGAAAGCTTTATTTTGAGTTTCATTTTAAAAACAAAAAATTGACTCATCGAGTTTCCCCCGCCCCCTTTCAGAATGCAACCACCAGCCAACTCAACCGTCATGAATGAAATTCCATGAAATCAAAAATGTATACCGTTCCACGAGATCTCTAACAAATTCTCACCCAGGATAAAAGCTTGGAAGTTGAAATTACTAACGCTTGAATTGTGTTTAAAAAAGTTGTTGGGGCCTAGATATGGAAAGTGAAGCATTCATTTAAGAAAACGATCATCTAAATCATGAGAATAATAAATATCTAAAATATTATCTGAGAACAAATTGGAGGTTGGCCAACATTCAATATTTTATGACCATCAATTTAGCAGCAAACAATTAAAATCATGTAAACGATCTAGTTGAAAGATTAATGGTATAAAAAATTGTGCTGAATTAACTCATTTTTACTTAATTTTAACATGCAATAAGCTGATTAGGTAGTAAAAATAACGATTAATATTTGCCTCTGTACTACAGTTATGAATTTTATTTGCTAATGGGTTTTATATTTTTTTCTGAGCTTTTAAATTTCAAATACAAAGTTAACATATTACAACAGAGATGAAGAACATTTAAGAAAAGGTAATATAGAAGTCTAGGCATCTACAGGGCTTATGACCTGTCAAAGGCTGGTTTAAGTGGCCACTTTTAAAATAAATATTATCATTATTTAAATGTTAAAAATGCTTTTTAATTTTATGAAAAACAATTCCTTCGTTATCATTTAAAATAATCGTCATCATTCCATATACGCTTCCTGGTTCAAACTGCTCCAATTACTCAAGCATATGGTGTCCACAAAGAGCCTCCAGGCATTTCTGTTAGCTGCCAGCTCGTGTGGATCCTCCCAACCCAGGTTAACGGAAGGTATCTGCGGTATGCTCCCAAGCCAACCGTATCATCACGTTTAGTGACAGATTGTCACTGGAGTTTGATGCGTCCGTTATCTTATTTCTTCTTTATAAAGTCAAACCACCGCAGTATCGAGATTCTTTTAGGACATTTTTTCCTTAAATTTGGTCCATTGTAGTTTCAGGCTGTTGTGAGATTACACAATTCGCATCCGTAGAGAACAACGTGCGTTCAATAACATGACGAAATAACTATGGTATTTGACCACTCTTATCATTATTTTTCCTTGTTTAATGAAACATACGACTGGTTATTATTATTCTACAATAGTAAATGGGATTTATATTGTAATAAATTGTTTTATAATAAATTAACTAGTAGGTAGCCATGTTATTGTTTATTTTTGCATAAAAATGTCTGCCTTAAAACTGGTTGTACTTAGTTAGGCAGACTAGACGTAATCCAGAGAAATCTATTACCTAAATATGTATATAGTAGATAAAGAAATTGTAATTTTTGTTTATAAATTATTATTATTATTACTAATATTATTATTTTTATTATTTTTTACTGGGACCTTACGCTTAAGTCATTTGTCCTAAGAATGGCACCCAACTTTTGTAAATTGTCGAATGACAGTATTTTTGAAACACCCATGCGAGTAAAATCGATCAAAAACCAGTCGAATTTATCTCAAGTGCCCCAAGCACAAGACATTAAGAATCGAATGCAACATCGTACATTCAGTTATCAAATTTTTTTCGTATAAAACGCTCGCCATTTATCTTTGAATGACGAGTATTTCAATAACATTTTAACGAATTTAATTTACAATTAACCGCATTGATGAATTTTATGGTTTTGGTGTATCGAGAAATGCGCAAATAATAAATTTGTTCATATTTTTAATCCCTTTTGATGTAAAACACGATTTTAAAATGATTTAATCCTTGTTTATTTTAAAATTCAAATTTGAGATAATACATTGATAAAATAATAAGCTTTAAAACGCATTAAGCGAGTAAGTATAACATGTTTTGCATAATACTTGTATGTGAACGTGTGCTTAATTGACTAAAATGTAGCTTTTTTAAAGAAAAACATTGTTTTTTGTCATAAAAGTAGAAGTAAAAGAAATATATAAGAGAGCAAATTTAATGGAAATATGATTTTGATGAAGATTAAAAGTGAAACAAAATCCATAGATAAATACGTATTTGTTAGTATTAACACTTTTTCATTCAATTAATTATTTTACAGTGGAAGAACCTTCAAGAATATCAATTTAACCAAGCAATCGAAATGACCACTCGACTATTGTCGAGTGGGCGACAAAACGACACGTCATTCTTTACATTTTACGTTGCTGTCATTTATCATCAAAATGTGCCTTCATTGGTGTACGTTTTTACAACCCTCCTTACTGTATTTTACTTAAAATTAGTTTTTAAAATAGCTCACGGTATTTTTCAAGCGCCTCCTCTAAGTAAGAAAGTCTGAAAATTTTAAAATTCCGGTTAATAAGATCATTATTCACCAAAGTATGCTAATATGTCATACGCATGGCCGTGGCATTTAAATTTCACGAATTTAGTTTTTGAACATTCATAATAAATGTAATACGCGGAAGGAAACACCTCACAAAGGGCACAATGCTGGCGCCCACATTTTCTCAAAACCGTTAATTAGGGCATTTTTTTGCTGCGTACTTTCAATTCCGTAAAATAATTTTATCGAACATATTAATAACACTGTTTTGTTCAATATTATCTCAATGAAATTCCATGAAAACGTGTATTGATATTTTTTGAAACAAACTTTTTAAAGCATCTACAGATAAGGTAATGAGTAAATATTGCATTTAAATTTATAACAAAACTAGCAAAAATAATAAGACAGATACATTTAAATTTTATGCAAACACATAGTTTTTAACTAGTCAAATTTATAGTTCACTAGCGGACCCGACAGTCGTTGTCTTGCCCGAACGTTGGCTTGCCTGCTATTAGCCTGTAAAAAGTATTTTCATTGATAAGTAGATAACTAGGTACTTGTTTATGGTTGAATTCCAAAACTAAAAATTATTATTAATAAAATAGTGAATTTAAGTAGGTACCTAGGTACTTGTTTATGGTTAAATACCAAAACATAAAATAATTCATTTTCAAAAACAGAATTCTTTTTGCAAATGTCGAACTTAGCTCTTTTCATCAACAAGGGTGCACTTTATTCGTGAATATGATTTTGAAAAATGTTTTGAATGTCAGTTAATATTACGGTAGTATGACTAAAAATCTAGTAAAAAGAAATGAATGGGAAGAAATTATAAGGAATGTAAGGAAGGAATCTAATTGGGATCCGTAAAAAACGAATGTTGTTTGTAAACATTCAAAAACAAACTTTTTTTAAACACAAAAAAATAACACCCTTCCATTTTTTGTAAATGCATTTTTGTCGAATGCAACCCTGGTAGGTTGATAAAAAAATGATTTTTGCTTCTAACTATTTTTTTACAAATTAGATTGACAATTTTAATATCTACGAACACGCGCAGCGCAAAGATCTACATTTCACTGAAAACTGCACGTTAATCAGTTAAAGATTAAATAATGAAAAATATTCACAAAAACATGTTTTAACACGTAACATGTTTTTATAGGCATAATTATATCTAGTTATGTTTTTGATAACAATAATATAAGTATAGCTCCCTAACAAAAAAAAAAATATTTGGCATTACGTTACGTAAAAAAAACAATAATTGGCGTCTCATTTGGGTTTTTTGATAACATTGTCATTTTTGTAATGCCTATTGTTTTTTTTTAAATAATAAAATAAAATAAATTCCCCTGTACAATTTAAACCTAGTGAGATATATGTATTCAACTAGAATTATTATTTATTTAAAAAGGAAATTTAACGACAGCGTAGAGGCATTATCTTTGTGGGTGAGTAATAAGTAATATTTTTTTTCAATTTTAAACTTACAAAGGTATGTATTTGATGGACGAGATCTGAACTTAGCGGCCCTTACTGAGGTCTTTTCATACCTGGTTGAAATAGATTTTAAGTTTTTTACATATATTTTTTTATCTAAAGAAACCTACTTTTATACATCTAGTAAATGTTATAACTGTAACTTTCCAAAAAATGAGACTTACTCTTGTGCTTGGAGAGTGACTGTTATAGTTAAGATATCTCGGTATTTGTTAACGAAATACTGTCCCCTCGATAAAAAATCTTATTTGTTACCTTCAGGGGTGGTCTTTGCTATACTGAGACATAAAGAATTAGGTATAGATAATATAATGCATTAATAAAAACACACTGCTCCAAAATCATTATTTGTTATATTTTTGTGTCGAATATGTTGCTTTCCGCACGGTCCACACCCTAATGCGGTCGGGCGGTGGGAGAGAGGTAGTCCTTATACGTGGCAAGAGGGAGACAGATAGAGCGGGCGAACAGCGCGCTGTCCCTCTCGTGTATGATTGGTCGACTCATTATTCATATCCGCTATTGGCCGGCCGGTGTAGGTCGTGCGTATTTTTTGTGTATAAATAGGCCGCAAGGCCCCATAAAAAATCAGTCTCACTCTACTACTCATGTTAGACTCATCTCTCCGCTCTACCATCTACTGATATCGACTCACAAGACTTACGCCTGCCCTTTGGATTCGACTACTGGACTTCTTAATTTACGGATGCGGCACTTTTTTTAAACTTAAAAAGTCGAATCGGTTTTAAATCTAGTTAAGGGCTAGTCTGGGTTCAGTTCTACGGTTTCCGCTATCTTACAACCAGCGGAAAGGACTGCCTAGTGAACGTTGTGGACCTGCCAAACTCGCCGGTAGCAATTCAGCCACAATGTTAATATACTTGTTTACCTAATTATTTTGTAAAAACAATTCAACTTTGTTTCTCATATTAGATTTTTGGTGATGTTTTGTTTTTCAAATTAGTTTTGCAATAATACATTACGTTAATTGTTCATTATAATTTTAAGTCGGATTATAATTATTGTAATAAATTATAACTGTATTAATGTGTACATGGGCGTAGATTTTAATAAATAAATAGATATATCATTACAAAAAAACGTTCATTTTATTTATTTCAAATGCAAACAGATGTCCACGTACAGGTGAAATGATTATAATTAGAAACTATCAAAAAAAGTCTGGATTAAATAGTAGAGCCTACAATAATACAAATAAACTGACGACGCTGACGCTTTAAACTTTATAAATATACTATTTGGGTGCGAAGGTTTTTACGGTCACTGTTATCAATATGTTTCTTTTTGGGTGATACCGAATGTGTTGGATTTGTTCTATAGTTTTGGTTACCATTGCAGGAGCCTTTTCAGAGTTAACTAAGGGTTTTGTAGAAAAAAGTATGTGTTAAAGTACACCTAAAAAAAGAAACAATAAATTTACCATGTATTAAAATTTAAGAAATATGGACATAACAAGGAGATAGTAGGAAGGA